>NW_007009547.1:353753-380946 GCF_000164805.1 Carlito syrichta | reverse complement strand
AAATCAGCCGGGCATGGTAGCGCGTGCCTGTAATTCCGGCTACTCGGAAGGCTGAGGGGGAAGGATCGCTGGAGCCCAGCAGGTCCAGGTTGCAGAGGCTGGGAGCGGCCACTGCACTCCCGTATGGGCGACAGAGTAAGACTCCTACTCAAAAAAATAAAAAATAATAAAATAAAAATAAAGCCCTTACTTGTAAGACAGGTTAGAAGCCTATGAGTGGTCCTTCTCTTAGTCCTGGTCCTAGACAAAGATGGGCAGGGTGAAAGAAGTTCGGCGCCAGCAATGACTCCACACCCGGCCAGGACCAAGAGATTTATTAAAAGGGGCTGTTACAGAGAGGATATGTAACAGGGGGAAAAAGAAAAAAAGAGAGAGAGTTGCGGGGAGAGGGCTGTATTTATCAGCCTGACAGGGGCCAGAAGGGGCCGGGCTATGTTGCTATTGGAGGAGCTGCATGGGAGTAGGGTGGGGCCAATGCCACGTTATGGTCCTATTGGACGCATAACAAAGCTGGCTACGGATTGGAGGCTTGCAGGTTTGAAATTCGCGCGTGGGGAATTGTGCTCACAGAAGCCGGGACCTAGGGCCTTTGTTGTCTGGTGTGTCGGCGCCATTTTGGGAGCCGCCCCTCTGGTCGCTTCCTGCACCCTTCACAGGGGACTCAGGACTGGGGCTTGTCTGGCACAAAACAGTATCCTCCCCCCCAACAACTCAGAGCCAGAGCTAACTTCCCCTGGTGACCTGGTGTCTACTCCAACCCCACACTCAGTCCCCACTACACCTTCAGGCCCCTGGGGGATCTTCCTCTCTTATCAGCCTGGTTGCTTGCAATGGGTCCTGCACCCTGGACCAGAAACCCCATGTGGTATGGACAGGTCTCTGTGGGAGATGGTACTTAGCTTTTCTTTGTTTTCAGTTTCTACCTTGATAAAGAAAATGGGTTATGATTTCACTGTCGAAGTGATACGGAGACCCACTACTGTCTGTCCATAGTACCACAATCCCTAGAGAAGGGCATGGCAAGGGCTTGGGTGTTCCTGTAGGTACCTACATTCCTGAGAGTTAACAAAAGGTTCTGTTCTAAGTGCCCCCTACCAGTGACCCCCTAGCAATCAGCTTCATCTGTGACTGAATGTGTTTATGTGTTTGGAATAAACATTTAAATTCACCTTTCAAAGCCTGAGAGATTGGAGCTCCCACACTCAATTACTTGCTTTATATTGTCTCAGCATTCCTGGGCAGATCTTTAGAAGGATGGATGTGTACTTGGATCCAGATTTCTTATCCTCTAGAAGGCTGTTGTTTTAAAACTTTATATCTGAAATCCAATCTGGAGATTCTGATTCAGTGGGTCTGGGATGGGGCCCAGGAATTTGTAGTTTTAACAACTATCTAGGGTGATTGCTATCAGGAAAGTCTGGAAACACTGCTTTATTGTGTACTCAACTTTGCTGTTCCCTTTCATGCCCCATTCACATAGACCTGCTAAATGTTGGCTGCACATGCATACGACCTTTGCAGTGACTTTATAGGCTTCAATTGACCAGAGTTTGAATATAGTATGGCAGTTTTGAGCTCTAAAATTTTTTTAAAAGAGAATTTTACCAGATCAATCGTGCTATGCTGACACCTTTAATTCATCATGTATTCCTTCATGTACTTTGAAACAACTGTGATGTCTATTTTATTTTTAAACTGGGAATTTAGTTCACTAGAAAAACCTGATTCTTACTGTTTACTTAGAGTAGCAATTGGAGTTCTTGATTTTTTTTATTTCTTTTTTTCAATAAAGAGTTTTAGGGAAGAGAAAATAAGGAGTTGTTTCATGGGTAAGTTTCAATTTTGCAAGACAAGAAGAATTCTAGAGATTACATGGTCAATATACATTGTTGAACTGTACATTTAAAATGCTTAATATGGTAAGTTTTATGCTATGTGTATTTTATCACCGTTTTAAAAAAAATTGGGAGGAAGTGTTCATAGGTTTGTTGTCTAGACAAAGGGCAGGAAAATGAACTTGGGTACCATTATGTAGCCAGATACTATGCTAAGAACTTCTTTACTTTTTCAATTGATTAGGTTATTTAATTCTTACAATGATGCTGTCTGTATTACACAGATAAGACTGGAGAAGGTCACTTCATTCACAGGCCAACTTATATGTGTCCCCTCCTGAATTGCACCCCCTTGAAGTCCTATCTTCCAAAGTGACTGTATTTGAAGATGGGGCCTTTGAGAAGTAATTAGGTTTAGATGAGTTCATGAGGGTGGGATCCCTATGATGTGATTAGTGCTCTTGTAAGAAGAGACACCAGAGAGCTAGTTTCCCCTTTCTCTTACTACTTGCACACACTGAAGAAAGGCTAGGTGAGCATATACCAGGAAGGTGGTAACCTGCAACCCAAGAAGAGAGCACTCACCAGACACCCTGCTGGCACCTTGATCTTTGACTTCTGGCCTCCAGAACTGTGAGAAATAAATTCCTATTGTTCAAGCCAGGAAGTCTATGATATTTTGGTATAGTAACCCAAGCTGACTAAGACGACAACTTAACTTACTTGGTCAGGGTCGCCCAGTGGGAGAGCCCAAGATCTTGATGCAGCTTTGCCAAACTCCACATTCATGCTTTTTTTTTTTTTTGAAGAGTCTCACTCTGTCATTGTATGTGGAGTACAGTGGTATGATCACAGCCACTCCACCTTGACCTGTTGCGCTTAGGTGATCTTTCCGCCTCAACTTTCCAAGTAGCTGGGACTACAGGAGCATGCCACCACACCCAGCTAATTTTTTCTTTTTTATTTATTGTAAAGATGGTCTCTTGCCAAGTTGCCCAGGCTAGTCTCGAACCCCTAGAGTCTGGTAATCCTCTCACTTCTGCCTCCCAAGGTGCTGGGATTATAGGTGTGAGCCACTGTGCCCAGCCTGTGCTTTTTTTTTTTGAGTTGGAGTCTCACTCTGTCACCCAGACTGGAGTGCAGTAGCACGCTCCTGGCCACTGCAACCTCGACCTGCTGGGCCCTGGCGATCCTTCTGCCTCAGCCTTCCAAGTAGCCAGAACTACAGGGTGCGCTACCACACCCAGATAATTTTTAAAAATTTATTTATTGTAGAAATGAGGTCTCACCAAGTTGCCCGGGTGGGTCTTGAACCTCAGGCAACCACTTGCCTCGGCCTTCCCAAAGTGCTAGGATTACAGGCTGAGCCACCAAGCCCAAGCTTTCTTTCTTTCTTTCTTTTTTTTTTTTTTTTAAATAAAAATGTATTCCCTGCCAGGTTTCCTTGACTCTTTCTAGAGCCTTGGAGCAGTGTGAGTCATGTGCTGCATACCCAGGCAAGTCTCTATGTAGTATGCTACTCCAAGGGGAAATCTACTCTAGGTCTCTAAATCTTGTGAGTTGATAAGATTTATGTTGGTAGGCTTGGCAAATTTAATGCTTACCTTTAATAATTCTCAGCGAAGAGGGGGACTCCCTGAAGAGATTAGTTCACAGTGACCAAAGCCTTGGCATGGGATGATTTATACAATGTACAGTCTGCCAAACCCCTCAGCCAATAACTGTAGATATAACCAGTGCCCACCACAGCTTGCTGGGATTCATCACTGTGCAGGTGATACAGCTCCAAGCACAGGGCATTGCAGACAAAACCTCAACCTGCAGTGATTGAAGTTGATGTCTCTGCCATGTCTGGAGAAAAACTTCCTCTCTGTTGCCATGGCTCTCTGTCACTGCTGAGCCTCTACTCTGTCCCTTGCGGGTTGGAGTTGGAATGTTCTCGTGGACATATCAGAGCTTTTCTACTAACTTCAGAAGTGTCTCTGGATCTGAGCACAGTCACATCAAGTTTAGAATTTAGCCGGGCTCGGTGGCTCAGCCTGTAATCCTGCGCCTTTGGGAGGCTGAGGTGAGTGGATTGCCTGAGCCCATGGGTTCGAGACCCGCCTGGGCAGCGAGACCTCATCTCTACAATAAATCAAAAAACCAACCGGGTGTGGTAGCGCATGCCTGTAATTCCAGCTACTTGGAAGGCTGAGACGGAAGGATCGCCCGAGCCCAGCAGGTCGAGGCTGCGGAGCGGCCACTGCACTCCAGTCTGGGCGAGAGAGTGAGACTCCAACTCAAAAAAAAAAAAAAAAGAATTTAATGTCCTGGTTTCATTAACTCTATTTCAATTACTCCAGGGGCTGCTTTCCCTAATTGAATCCTAGTCCGATTTGTGCAATTGCTAGAACTTCTCTTGTCATCTTGCTGCAATATGCCTGCCACACTTCCTTTTACTCAGGTGTCTCTTTTTGTCTTCTTTCTCTGGGTGCTGCAGGAGCAAAAGGGGCAATCTGTGGTCTTTCCCTCCCTACCTCATCCTGCAAAGATCAACATTTAGGCTGAGGGCTTCCTGAATAATCGATTCTAGTGGATAGAAAGATTGATGTATCTATGGCACACCATGAAGCATGATCTTCTGTTTTTGTCTATTTAGGATCAAAATCCGGCCTGCTACTATTTTTTCTACAGTGATTTTATGTTGTAGAAATCACTTTGCCTCTCTGGGTCTCATTTAATAAATGAAGCTTCCATTCTAAGATTGCATTAATTTTGCTTTATATTCAAATTTATCTGCATTGGGAGTGCCTATCTGTCCTTGGGATGTCTGGCAATAGAGAACAGGTTCTCCCTGCAATGTTGTCATGGACCCTCCCTTGGCCTCACTTACCTCCATTGGCCTTAAACACTCTGGCATCTCCCACCTTTTTGGAGCCAAAGATGACTCGAGCTTTCCTAATAGAGATAGAGGCTAGAGCTTCCTTTTAGGAAGTGGCTCAGAGCAATAGAATCAACGCTCAGGCTAGTCTAGCACTTTCTTCACATTGACTAGTATTACAGGAGTCCTAATTATATAAGCTGCCTCACTGTCCTTACTTAAGTCCCTTATCAAGTTCTGACTTATAAAATAAGGTTAAAATTATATCACAAAAATCTAAACTTGCTCTTGTATATTCTATCTTCTACTGACAAGCAATACTTTCTTCTTTTTTGAGTTTGAGGAGGTCTCACTCTGTTGCCCTGGTTGGAGTGCAGCATCATGATAATGCCTCACCATAGCCTCAACTGCCTGGGCTCCAGTGATCCTTTCCTCCCAGACTTCCCAATAGCTGGGACTACAGGCACACGCATACACAGCTAATTTTTTTGTAGAGATGAGGTTTCTATGTTGCCCAGGCTGGTCTCAAACTCCTGGGCTAAGCAATCCTTCCGCATTGGCCTTCCAAAGTGCTGGGATTACACGCGTGGCCTACAATCATACTTTCTTAGATAACTTTTTCTTCAGGTCCAGCTGGCTTTTGAGGAGTAATTATGTTTTCCAAAGAGTTTTAAGAAATACTTCCTCAGCAAATGGAGAACAAGAAAGTACAGGAAATGTTTTCTCTCACTATCTAAGTGATTTTTTTCCCAAAATGTTTAAGAGACTTTGTAAATCAGATGGAAGCTTTAGAAAAATGACACTAGATACAAGCAAGCAGGATGATTCCAGAGTGGTCAAAACTGAATTCAGCTGAAACCAGCAGTCCTAAACAAACATGTTGACAACAGGTGTTTCTGTGTCATAGGTACTATAGGACAGACTCTGGTGAAGTCACTTCTTAGTTACAGAATGATAGAGACCACTCAGCCTTTATATAATGGGACTGCCTGAAATGAAAGCACATAAGATTTTAAGAATCTAATCTTATTTTAATTAATTCATGTATTAATTGATTTCTTATTGATTATGCATTGATTATAATTTTTTTTATTTTAAAGATGTGGGGTACAATGGAGTGGAGTTAGGTATACAAAAAGTCATTGTACAGGTAAAGTTTGGGCCTCACTTTCGACCCCACTTCACCTGATTTGAGATCAGGTACCCTTATTGATGAAGTGTGCCCCCCTCCCTTCCCTGGCAGTTTCCCACTATTTCCAATTCCTTTCTTATAGTATTATGATAATTGTTTGGGGTCTGCTTATGAGTGAGAAGATATGATACTCAGTTCTTTGTTTCTGTGATAGAACACTAAGTATTATAGATTCTAATTCCATCCAAGTTGCTGTGAAGTTCATAATTTTGTCCTTCTTTATGACTGTGTAATATTCCATAATGTGTGTATATGTGCCACATTTTTTTTATCCAGTTCACTTTCAATGGGCAGCACGGTTGGTTCCATGTTTTTGCTATTGTGAATAATACTGCAATAAACATGCATGTTCAGGTATATTTTTTATAGAGTGATTTGAATTCTTCTGGGTATATTCCCAAAAGAGAGATTGCTGAGTTGTACGGAAGGTCAATTTTTAGATCTTTTAGGAATCATCACTCTGTTTTCCACAAAAGTTTAACTAGTTTACACTCCCACCAACAGTGTAGAAGTGCTCCCTTTACCCCACATCATCTCCAGTATCTGTTGTTTTTTGTGTTATTGATGATGACCATCCTGACGGGAGCTAGGGGGTCTCTCAGTGTGGTTTTAATTTGCATTTCTTTGATAATTAGGCTGAGCATTTTTTCATGTATCTGTTGACTGCCTGTATGTCCTCTTTTGAGAAGTGTCTGTTCATATCTTTTGTTCACTTTTTAATAGGGCTGCTTGTTTTTTTCTTTTTGGCATGTTTGAGTTCCTTATAGATCCTAGATGTTAGGCCTTTGTCAATCTACAATTGGCAAATATTTTTTTCCTATTCTGTGGGCTGCACTCTTTTGATGGTTTCTTTGGCTTTGTAGAAGCTTTTCAGTTTAATGAGGTCCTACTTATCTATCTATCTCTTATGGCATGGGCATTTGGGGTTTTGATCAGGAATTGGTTGTTGGTTCCAATTTCCATAAGGGTGTCTCCTGCATTTTCTAAGTTTGAGGTGTTATGTTAGGTCTTTAATCCATTTAGAATTGATTTTTGTGTATGGCGATAGGGGTCTTGTTTTAATCTGCATGTGGTCAGCCAGTTATCCCAGCACCACTTGCTGAATAAGTTCTCCTCTCCCAGCAGTTGTTAATGGAGCTTTGTCGAAGATGAGTTGGTTGAGAAATTGAAGTTTTACTTCCAGAATATCTATCCTGTTCCATTAGTCTATTGCCTGTTCTTGTATCAATACCAGGCTGTTTTGATTATTGCAGCCTTATAATAAAGTTTAAAGTCTGGAAATGTGATACCTCCTGCTTTGTTTCTTTAGCTAATAATTGCTTTGGCTATTCATCATTGTTTATATTCCCTCATGAATTTCTGTATTGTTGTTTCCAGGTCTGAGAAGAAGGATGCTGGTAATTTAAAAGGTATTGTGTTAAATCTGTAGATTGCCTTGGGTAGGATGGACATCTTAACAATGTTGATTCTTTCAATCCATGAGCATAGGATATTTTTCCATTTGTTTGTAGCATCATTGATTTCTTTGAGCAGTGTTTTGTAGTTTTCATTGTAAAGGTTTTTATTGTAGAGATGGGGTCTCACTAAGTTGTTCAGGCTGATCTTGAACCCCTGGACTCAGGCAATCCTCTTGCCTCTGTCTCCCAAAGTGCTAGGATTACAGACATGAGCCACCACGCCCAGCATATGTATATGTATTCGATCTTTTTCTTGCATTATTGAAAAGAGCATAGTCATTCTTTTTTCCCTTTCTTCTGTGTTTAATACTGTCTTAAGAGTTTCTTGGAGAGCTGGTCTGGAGGTGGCATAAACTCTTAGGGACTGAATGTCTGGGATGGATTTTAATTCTCCATTGCTAATGAAGCTTAGCTTAGCTGGGTAGGAAAATCTTGGTTGTAATTTATCTTTGAGAACTTTGAAAATTGGACTCCAATCTCTTCTAGCCTGTAGGGTTTCTATAGATAAGTCTGCTGATACTCTAATTGGTCTTCCCTGGTAAGCAGTTTGACCTTTCTCTCTTGCTGCCCTTAGGACTTTTTTCTTTTATACCTGCTTTGTGTAAATGAACTACTATGTGTTTAGGAGTTGGTCTTCTTATTTGATGTCTTGCAGGGGTTCTCTGAATTTTTGGTGTTTGAATTGTTATGTTGCTGATGAGATGCGGGAAGTTTTCTTGGATAATTTCATGGAATGTTTGTTCCATGGTGGTCTCCGTTTCTCTATCTGCCTCAGGAATACCAATTCCTTTCCATTTTGAAGCAAGACTGGAGGTAGAGAGACTGTGCTTTTTGCAGTTTTGAGATTTGATTAGGGTATGATAGGGAAAGCTGTGGTTCAGAAGCTATCTGCAGGTCACAGTATTTGCAGACAGGTGTGTGGGCCCCCTGAAACCCATTTCCCACCACCTTACGATCTGCCCATGTGGTGGGGGTGTATGTTTGACCCCTGAAATTAAAATGAGATAAGAAAAAGGAAAAGAATGGAAAAAGGAAGAAGGGAGACAAAAGGAAGGTGAATTGAGAGGAGAAGAGAAACAAATAGGCACACCAACTAACAAAGGAACAAACAAAAACAAAAATAACAAAAACATACAAGCAAACAAACATACAAACAACAACAAAAAAGCCTCATGATGCAGTCACCCTCAAAAATACCCATACGCAAACAGAAAAACTAAAAAAACACCAAAAAAAACCCCTAAAACAAAACAAAAACAAAAACAAAACAAGTACCTAAACAGAAACAAAAAGAAAAAAAAATAGAACTTCCTCTGTGGCCATTTCTGGAACTTCAGTTTCCTTTCTCGAGCACTACTGCTGCTTCTGGCCACAGCTGCCCTAAGGCTTTGGTCTCCAGCCCCTTCCCTCTGCTCTCAGCACAGGGCCATGGGGTTACTCTTAGCATGGGTCACAAACCCCACACCTCACGGACAGCTGTGGGAGGAGGTTGGATCAGATCCAAACTCACTCAGCTTGTCCACTGTTGCTGCCCCCGAGTCCCCCACTCAGATCAGACGTGTGGTACCTGTTCCAGTGTAGGCATGGGTGTCCATCTCTGTGTCTGCTCCTGAAATTTCCTCTCTGGATCAGTGATGCTCCATTCCAGAGGGGTGTGGAGATCACCTCTGAGTCCCAGGTAGGAGGCTGAACAGAGCCAAATAGGTAAATGCAGGTCTCTGCCAGGTTCTGGGACAGAGAAAATGGCATCGGTTGGTGTCTCCTCACTGGTGGCTCCAGACTTCCTTGCTGTGCCCTCTCCATAGTTCCCTCTGCCAGCACCTGGCCTGCTTCCATGGATGATGGTGTGGGCCAGGTGCCAGGTACTGAGGAGCAGCTGACCTCCACCCTCCACTGCCTCCTCCCAAGAGACCCTCAAGAATGCCTGATGATCCTGCACGCTGGGGGCTTCAATCTCAGGGTAGTGGTGCGTTGCAGTCACCTCTAGAGGGGAGATCTGGGTGCTTGATCCTGAGTCTCCCCTCAGACGGACTTTCACTCACCCAGCTGCACTCATCCACCCAAGCAGACTGTCTTTATGGACACTCACCCTTGCGAGACTCTCATACTCCCACTGGTTCTGTCGCCATCTTGCCTCCCCCATTATAAATTTCATTCATTCATTCACCTACTTGCACTGACTGAAAAAATCATCTGTGAGTGCCTGTCTGCCTAGTGTCAGCCCTGAATCAAGCTTTGGCATTAGAACACTGAACAAGGCAGGCAGGTTCTCTGACCACATCAAACTTGCATTTGAGTAGAAAGTAATAAACTGATTGATAAATGAATTAAATAACTACAGATTGTGTTAAATGCCATGAAGCAAAATAATAACATGGTATGACATTAATAGTCTATTTAGGAATCACTGAAATGATAATTTGTCTAACTCTTTGGTTTTCTAATTTTCCACTTTCTTTCCCCTTATACCTCTAGACCACTCCTTCCTTAACTCATGTTCAAATACTTAATTATCAGAAAGCAACCATTCAAATGTCTACAAATGTTATTGTAAACACATAGGCCTTCAATGTAAATACACAGGCCTCCTTGCATTAGAGGATACTTTAAAGTGGATCATAATTTTTTTTTTGAAAATTCACAGAATCTTCATTTTTTTAGTTTAAATTTTTGAGATATGTATAAATTAAGGTTCAAGACAGTTCAAAAGGAGTTTGCATTTGACATAGCACCATTTAGATTTGTGATGTTAATTCTCTGAAATGTTTATTGCCAGAGGAGATGAAAAATAAAATCAACTATCAACTGAACTGTGGACTATCTGGGGACTTTATAATCTCACTATGGCAAAAGAACATCTTGTTCCACTGCCCCCAGCCCTTCTGTTTTTTGTTCTGGCCTGGCTTTCCAGAACTCCTAGTTCTGATTAGGGTTCTCTACTGATTGGTGGACACTGAGCAAGGCATTTACCTTCTGTGTCCTCTTATCTCTAATTTGCTTTATTTGTTTAAATGTTCCCTTTTTTAGATGAGCCAAACCTTTAAAAGTCCTATTTCTATGGGTCTCTGTTGTTTTTCTGTATCTCAGAATATAAGTTAAAATTGCTTGTGTGTGTTAGCGCTGTCTTCAATTTTTGTTTTTACTGCAAAATAATTTTTAAAAAATGAGATTTGTATGAATTAAATTCAACGATAAATCACCCCGCCAAAACAATAAATTATAACTGGTGTTTAAAACAGCCAGTCTGGTGTTGAAAAAACCGAGTGACTCTTTCCAAATAGAAGAAAGACAGGAGCTGTTTTCTATATTAATGAGCTGTTCTACTTTAATTCTGTCAGGAAAGCCACTGAAGACACATGAGACTGTGTTGTATTGGGTTGCAACATCTGTCACTGGCTTATATAATTCTTAATCTTTCATTTCATATTCAGACTTATCAGTATTCACTAAAAGCCCTCCATGTATGCAAGTCCTTCTGGGAAAAAGTACCCTATCTTGGACATCTTAGACTTAACAACAACAAGAAATTCAATTTTAAACACATTTTTCACCTGGTAGCAAATACCATCTGGTTACAGAAGGTGAAACTAGTCATATATGCTGATGACCAAATGGCTTTTCTCCAGGGGAAGTTTAGTGTTTGTAAGAATGGGGTTCAAAATTTTAATTTAAAGTCACCCATTTTCATTTTGACTCTCCAACTACAAGAAAATTTAGAAGTTGGTGCAAATGGCATTCCATTAGTACTTCTCATGAGTCTTTGCATATTTCACCTGGAAGGATACTTAAAGCTTGAGCCTGGGAGCTCGAATCCTTAAGGACTTATCGTTTGACCTACTTGGGAGTCCAGGCACATGCACAGTGTCTAAAGGTCTAAACAGAAAGATAGGGTGTCCTGCTGCAGCAAAAATCTAATGATTTTCTCCATCTGTAGCAGAAAACCAATACAGCACAGATTTCTTTTACCGACTCCACTCTGCAGCTCTGAGGTATATTAAAAATGTAAAAAATGTGCAGTGTCGCCTGTTGCTGCTTATTTCACATTTTAAAAACATGAATATTCCTAATCTGACCTGTATAATAACTACCATATTTTATCATACCCATAGTCTCTCAGTGATTCAGAAGGGAACTTGTGTATGCTGAATTTTTTCATGCAGGCAAAGATATTAGAATAAATCTATCAGATTCAGAACAAATTGAGCCCATAACCAAAACAAGCCATGAAAAAAAAAATCACATATTGAGTCTAAATGAAAGTGGTTTTCATTTAGATGGAATGGTATGACCAGGTCTTCTGGCTCCAAGGAAGGGGAATATGAAGAATAAACTTTTGAAACCTCTAGATTCCAGTAGAAATACAGTCTTACAGGAAAATGCCAACAGTGTAGCAAGGTGCCTTTGGAAGGAGTCTGACCATTCCTGGCTCTTGGGATCCTTTCCTGACTTTGAAGGCTACCTGAAGGTGAGCAGCCACCAGGAACCTGAATCAGTTTTACCATTTACTGACAACCACATTTATGGTCTTCTCTCAGAAAGCACCTAAGCGTTTGTCTGTCAGATTACAGATGTAACTGAAATGGGTCTTTTGCCTGACTCTCTGCAGTCAGTACACCAAAACACCAGGTTAAAGCAGAGAAAAAAGTTTACACAAAGGGTTACCAAACGGGAAGATGAGAGGAAACCTCAAATCCATCTTCCAAAAGAGTTTAGGGCTAGGGTTTTTGTTTGCTTGTTTTGTTTTTTTGAGTTGGAGTCTCACTCTGTCGCCCAGGCTGGAATGCAGGGGCATGCTCACGGTCACCCCAGCATCTACCAGCTGGGCTCCGGCGATCCTTCCGCCTTAGCCTTCCAAGTGGCCAGAATTACAGTCGTGTGCTACCACGCCGACTAATTTTTAATTTATTGTAGAGACAAGGTCTCACCAAGTTGCCCGGGCTGGTCTCGAACCAGCAGGCTCCTGCAACCCGCTCACCTTGGCCTCCCAAAGTGCTGAGATTACAGGTTGAGTCACCGAGCCTGTCCAGGGCTAGAGTTTTTAAGGGGTTTTTAGAGTATGCTGAAGTGTGGAGATCATTGATTGGTTGAAGAGTGCAGGGTGAAGTCATGGGGTGGGGAGATAAGAAACTATTTTCTCATATTGATTCCATTCCACCATGAGTGTCTTCACACTGGTTGCTAACATCTTGCTCAATCCTTAAACAAAAGCCTATGATTCTAATGCCAGAGATCCTTTCTTTAGGCACAATGGAAATGCAAATCAATTCTTAAAGTCTTATGACTCCAATGTCAGAAATCCTACTATAGGAACAGTAGGGATGCAGATGGTCAGTATCTAGTGCTGTGTGACTTTTTCTTTTTTTTTTTTTTTTGAGTTGGAGTCTCTCTGTCACTCATGCTGCAGTGCAATAGCATGCTCACAGTCACCGCAGCCTCGACCTGTTGGCTCAGGTGATCCTCAGTCTTCCAAATAGCTGGAACTACAGGCATACGCCACCACGCCCGACTAATTTTTTGGTTTATTGTAGAGATGAGGTCTCACCAATTTGTCTAGGTTGATCTTGAACCCGTGGGTTCAGGCAATCCTCTCACCTTGGCCTCCCAAATTGCTGGGACTATAGGCGTGAGCCACCACGCCTGATGTGCCGTGTGAGTTTTAGCAATAAGGACATGAACCAGAGTGCAGCCTGATTAATGCTTTATTATAATTATATTTCTGTGCAGAACCCAGCATACACCATTCTTGTCAATCCTGTGGGGACAATTTCATAGCAGAATTTTTCCAGGTGGAGAACAACAGTCTGGAGCCATATCCTGTCCCCACCCCCTTCGAAGTTTCCACCAGTGGCTTGAATTATAAGCCTGTTTTTGCAATCTGTATTTTGAAGAGTCTGGATCTCATCTAGGTTTAGTCATAGCCTAAAGTTGAATGTAACCAGAAAGCGACAATAAAATACAATAGGAAAACGGGCAAGAATTTTGCATGTCTCTTTTACATATGCTTCCAAATTTTCTTTCCCAGGCTTCACCGACACCAAAGCTTCTGAGTTCATTGCTTTATGAGTATGACTGCATCCATGGTATGAATCATGAAACTTAATCTCTAGTGTAGATTCTTAGCTTCTGAGAGCCTAAACACAAGGATATTAGAATAAATCTATCAAAATCAGTACAAATTGAGCCCATAGCCAAAACAATCCATAGAAAGAGAAAATAAATATTGGATCTAAATTAAAGCTGTTTTCATTTAGATGGAGGGGTATGGGACAGCTCCACCCTTCTGGGAACCTAGAAGTGTATGCTGTAAGGTACAGGATTATCACATTCAAAACAAAGTACCAAGTTCAAAACCAGATGAACATATCATCTACTGACAGAAAAATATTGCTTAGAATTTTTTTAACTTTTCACTTGCAAATAATTTCAGGTTTAAAAAAATATAAAAACATTATATCTTTCACTTTCCAAATTTTAACATCCTACATAATAACAATTATGAGAGTAAATGAGTTCAAAGATAAAAATCAGGAAATTAACATTGATATAATGCTATTATCTAATCTTCAGACATTCAAATTTTGTCAATTATTCCATTAATTTTTGTTTACTTTTCCATAATCCAGTCAAGGAACTCACATTTCATTTAATTGTCCTGTCCCCTTTGTTTCCTTTAGTCTGCAATGGTTCCCCAGTCTATCTTTGTCTTCCATGACCTCAGCAATGTTGAAGAGTGTTATCATGTAGCATATCCCTCATTTTGGGTTTATCTGATTGTTCCTTATGATTGATTTAGGGTGGGCATTTTTATGTATATGTCAGGATAGTGATATGTCCTATTACCAGAAGAGATTCACTTTGATTATGTGGTTACGGTGGCGTCTATCAGGGTCCTCCACTGTAGTCATTTTTTCCCCTTTGCAAATAGTAGGTATCTGATGAGAAAATATAATACTTTGAGACTAAACATCCTGTTCCTCTTCAGACATTTACCTACTACTTTTAATATCCTTTGATGATTCTTACCTGAAGCAATTATGACTGTGGTGCTTTCCAAATGGTGATTTTCTAATTCCACCGTTTCTTCTGTGTTTATAAGTTGGAATTATATAGTAAGGACGAGCTTTTCTTTCTCCTTTACTTATTAATTTTAAATTATTTATATCTGCATGGGTTCATGGATTCTTATTGTGTTCAATAAGATATAACCCAGCATTATCATTATTTAATTTCTTTTTAAAAATTATCCCAGATTTGAACATTGGGATCCCCTGCGAGGGTTTCTGTGTCCTCTGACATGACTCTATCATTCCTTGGTCACTTTCTTACTTTATGAACTATCAAGATGTTACAGATTTATCTTGTTTTTTCCCTGCTCCAGCTTTGGGATCAGCCATTTCTTCAAGAAGCCTGTTTCTTTTCTTGGAGAATTACATTTAGAATCCAAGATTTGGGAACTGGTTGTTCTCATTGGTGTTCAGTGCCATTACTTCTAGGTCCTCTCAGAGAGCAAAGCTAAGAAAAATATGTATTATACACACACATCGAGACACACAAGGACCCCTCTTAGGGACCTGCCATCCCCAACCCCCCAAACATGGAAATAAGGAAAAATCTTGAGTTCCTTCAAGAGAAATTCCAGGTGCTCAACTAACCTTGAGAAGTAAATGAGCAAGCAGTCAAGCAAGAAGATAATAATAATTTAAAACGATAGCCAAAAGATGTTTGGTTCTTTATAGAAACTAAAGATAACATATTAACATATATCCTTATGTTATGGTCCAAGTAATGTTTGGCTGCTCCCCTTGATACCCATAAATCAAAGGGGCAGGGAACTGGTAGAAAGAAGTTTATTTCTGAGTTCGAAGCCAGGGAGCAGAGCCAGACTCAAGGTCTTTCAAAATGATTCTGCTCACCCTCTAGGCTTGTACAGCTCACTTTTATAGTCCAGAGTTGTTAGTACCTATACATTAGCCACATGACCAGCAGAGCATTGTACAGAACTTGAGTTTCAGATGCATTCATCGATAGTGACATTTTTCTGTCCAGACTTCCTGGTGCCAGGTACCAGAGGTATCTCATAGCTTTTATCAGTAGGGCCCCGCAGAAGTGTCAATCAAGCTTGCTATAGAGTAAAGGGCCTAAGACATCATGTATTACACAAAAGTTATACAAATCACAAAGCTTTTGATTACATTGATACAAAAGTTATATAATTCACAGGGCTTACAATTACATTGATACTATATTATTCAAACTTATAACTACTCAGAAAAAGAGAGTAAAAGGAGATTTGCATCTTTCAGTTGATGGGGCATAAACTACAGAAGTCAACGATCCCCTGAAGCTACTCATTGGGAGTGCATAGGAGATAAGGGGAAGCACACCTTTTATTAGCTCTCAGCAATATTGTTCAGGAATGTACAGGAGCATTTGCACCCTGACCACGCCTTCCTCTAGGGGCTGTGACAATATGGACAGACATTAGAAGGTCTCTGTATCACTTGGGTTATTTTTCAGAAACTCAGACCCCTACCAAATGGAAAATGTAATTTGCTGGCACATAGACCTCAGATAAGGGGAAACTGAGGACTGAACTGTTCTTTGTTCTAAACTTCTTCCTCAGGGACCTGGAGAGAGTCATACCCAAAGGCCAAACCTTAGCATTCCTTTTTTCTTTATCAAGTTTTTAGACAAAGCTTTGCTTCCTTAACCAATCACAAATCAGAGAATCTTTGAATGTGCCTGTAACCTGTAAGACCCCTCTTTAAGCTATCCTGCCTTTTACGGTGAAACCAATGTATAATCTGCATGTATTAATTTATGTCTTTGTTCCTGCTTTTAAAAGTCCTGGCCGGGAATGGTGACTTATGCCTGTAATCCCAGCACTTTAGGAGGCCAAGACGGGTGATTGCTTGAGCCCAAGAGTTCAAGACCAGCCTAGGCAACATAGCAAAATCTCATCTACAAAAAAGAAAAATTAGCTGAGCATGGTGGTATGCACCTGTAGTCCCAGCTACTTGGGATGCTGAGGTGGAAGGATCACCCGAACCCAGGAGATCAAGGCTGCTGTGAGCTATGATCATTGTGATCATGCCACTGCACTCTAGCCTGGGTGACAGAGTGAGACCCCAACTCAAAAAAATTAATAAAATAAAAATCTTACTTGTGAGCCATCAGGAATGTCAGATCTTAAATGTGAGCCGCTTGGTTCTCCTTGCTTGGTTCACTGCACATAACACTCTTCTTTCTTTGCAAAACCTGTGTGTGGATGTTTGGTTTTACTGCACTGGGTGAGCAGACTCAGGTATGGTTGTTTGGTTTGATAACAACATCTGTTTCTATTTTTCTCTGTGCAAATATTAAAAACCATAAGTACATACTATCTCCTATTCCAATCTAAATCTACAGGGCTCATTCTGGCCTTCCCTTTTTTCTTGTGTGTAATCCTTTTCTCTGACAGAGAACTCTAGTACTCAGATATTTATTTACGTTATCAATCTTGGAGTATACATAAAATAGTTTAACATATTACCTTCTTAAGATCCTGGGCTTAGTTACAAAAGTGAGGAAGTACCTATGAACTTTAAACTGTCATTTTTAAAATCCTCATTTTTTTTCTTATATTTTCACCCTTAGTAGCTCTCTACAGCAGTGTAAATTCTTTCTCATTTATTCAAAGCTGTCTTATTTCTCACCTAGGATTCCACATTTATTAGAGACTCTTTAGTAGGGGAAGAGTTAGTGTAGAATCAAAATATTTTCTTTCTCTAACTTTTACTTAGCATACCCAAAATGGACCCTAAAAGACTGTTACCTAATCTATCTATTTTCTTTCAATATATTCAGCTTGTCTTTTCATCAACTTTAACTTTAGTATTAATAGAATAGGGAATTATGAGAACTCCCAACATGCAGAGCGTGGATTTCTATCCAATTTCTGAGGAAGTTAGGACAATGAAAAATGCAAAGACTTTCTAGAGATTCGTTGAGATTGCCCTAAACAAGGATACTATCCCCATGTTGAAGAAATGACAGAACTGGACAAATGCAGCATTCTTAGTATTTCTCTGTACCTTATATCCTAAAATTGTTTGTCTGGGCCCTCAAGACGGGCTATTAAACAACACTGCTGCCACATCAATCACCACTAGAGAAGCAGAGATGCACTGAAATATTGTAGTTTTTGCTATGCAGAAAATAGCCTACAGACCTCTACTCTGTGCCTCTACTTCATTTATGCATAGGATCCCAATAATATATCTAAGTTGAGGCAGTTAAACCCAGTTGGTTGCCCAAAGAAATTCACCAAGGTCCTATGTTTATTCAGTGCAGAATTGATTATCTTCTGCAGGACTAGCTCTAGGTAAAATAGGTATGAGTGAGAAAAATTGCTTATAGAATATATGATGAGCTCAATACCTCATATGCTTATGAATACAAGTAAGTAAAAACAATCAATAGAAATGGGCTAAAATCACTGTCAAAACAAGACTCTTGCATTGCTTCAAAGACTCCTAAATTGTTTCAAAAAAAACAATTTAGCTGAGTATGTTATAAGATTGCATTTTAAAAGTAAAGTTACAGTAAGTTTTAAAGAGATTATAAAAGCACAGCAGGATGGCGAGATCATCACTCAAAGTAAAATTAAAACCAAAAGGATCTAAGTGGGACAAAATAATATTAAAATTATAAAAAGTACAATCAAATAAAGCCGTAATAGTCATGAGCTTTATGTACAGATAAACATAGCAAAAATTTATATAAGGCAATAAAACTGATATAAAGCTTATGAGAATTTAATAGATATTAATATTAATAGTCAATCTTAATAGTATTCTTTCAATATTAAACAGATTAAGTAGTTTAAAAATAAGTAAGACGATGAGTGTTTTGAATATATAAAAATACTAGAATATTGAATATTTTTATGTAACACATAATATATTTGAATAAATGAATAATATATTGAAATATATATTGAATATATAAATATATAAACTTAATTGCCAACAAATAAAATTTTGTTATTTACAGAGTTTTTTCAAATCACTAATTAGCGTTTGCAAAAGTTGATCATGTACCAAATAGTAAAGAAAATCTCAATAAAATGCAAAAATCTGAACCATTATTAGACACATTATTTGATTGCAATATAATAAATTATTAGAAGATGAAATTGATAGAAGATAAAAATGGTCTAACTTCTTAAAAATTATGACAAGAGTACTTTTATCATGCCTCTTGAATAGAGAAAGCAAATCTAAGATTCAGACTACTTACAGATAATAAAAATGGAAGTAGCATACATCAGAATGTATCATATGCAGTCAAAATTATAGTCTCCCAAAATAGCCTTAAATTATTTTGTGATCAAACAAGAAAGATGGAAAATTAGTTAAAACTTATAAAGTTATGACAGCAACAATAAAAAAGTTTGTAAAAGGAATTAATAAAGAATTAGAAAAGAATGTTAAATTTGATAAAACCATACAACTGGTTTTAAAAATATATCAACAAGAGAATATTGACCAGTATCAACTGCTGGCAAACTTGGTCAAGAAGACACTTCAGAAGATACATGCATGTAATATTAAGGATGAGAAAGGCAAATGTAACCATAGATTGAGAGGAGTTTTAAAATTATGGAAAAAGTGACATTTATACCAGAAAAAAATTTTTTTTTGAGTTGAAGTCTCACTCTGTCTCCCAGGCTGCAGTGCAGTGGCATTCTCATGGCCACTGCAGCCTTGACCTGATGAGCTCAGGTGATTCTTCCACCTCAGCCTTCCAAGTAGCTGGGACTACAGGTGTGCACCACCACACCCAGCTAATTTTTTGATTTATTGCAGAGATGAGGTCTCACCAAGTTGCCCACGCTGGTCTCGAACCCATGGGCTCAGGCAATCCCCTCACCTTGGCCTCCCAAAGTGCTGGGATAGGCATGAGCCACCATGCCTGGCCGCCTGCCAAAATTTTTGACAAACTAAAATGAATTATTTTTAAGAAAAATGTAAAATAAAATTGACTCCGTAATATACAAAACTTAAATATCTAATCAATCTGTGATAGATTAGCAATTTTGTTAAAAATTTACTTCCAGTTGGTGTTATGAGGATATTCTCAGTTTTAAAGGATCTGGTAATTCCTGTGTTATTAATCTATGCCAGAGTATAAAAAAAAATGGACACTTACCAATTCAATTTTTTTAGATTATTATAATCCAGATTCCAAACCCAATAAAAGTAGTTAATATTGTAGATCCAATACACTATAAATACAGATACATAGGTCCTAAATAAAATACAATTTAACCCACTTGTTGATTAAAAGAATAACATGTCATGATCAAGTAACTTTCTTTTAAGAATGGTTCAAAATTAAGAAATATTGCACGCATGAATCTTAGATTATTTTTATAGATATCGGTAGGAGACAAACTCTAAGATGGTTCCCAGTAATCTCTGCCCCTGGTATCCACAGCCTTGTGGAGCCCCTCTTCTAGAGTAATTTTCTTACAGCCAGCAGAATTCAGCCACATTGAGGGAATAATATTTCCACAACTATACTACAAAAGACTTTGACTTTCATCTTGATAGCAGATTCTTTCTTTGATTGTTGTGATGAAGTTAGCTGCTATCTTGAGGCAGGCCATATGGCAAGGAACTACAAATAGCCTTTGACCAGAAGCCAGTTAGGCACTGAGATCCTCAGCTGAACAGTCCAACAAAACTGAGTCCAACAACCACATGAGTGAGTTTCGAAGCAGATCCTTCCTTAGTTGAGCCTTTTCATGAGACCCCAGTCCTGGCCCACACTTTGAAGCCTCATCAGTGATCCTAAAGCAGAGGACTCAAGTTAAACTATGCTCAGGTTTCTGACCCACAGAAACTGTGAGATAATAAATGTGTGTTGTGTTAAGTGGCAACATTGGTGGCAATTTGTAATGTAGTAATAGACAACTAATACTGATGCCTAACAATTTTTTGACAAAACTGATCAGCCATTTCTGTGAAACGAACCCGCCATTTCGTGGGCCTCATCTTCCCATAAAGGGATTTCTAACAGTAATGGTTTCTGTCCTTTCTCTGAATCTTCCTCCCGTGGGAGTGTCTGGTGAGTACTGGAGAAAACACTGAGCTTTTTTGGCTCTGCCCCTTGTGAGCTCTGTTCTAGATGTGCTTACCTGCAAGAAAGGGTCTTCTCTGGAATGCTTTTCTCCATGTGGTAGGATTTTTACCAGGGCATTTACCGTATGCTTCTGTGGAGAAAGCTTGCCATTATCCACTTTCATCTGGGTGAGTTTATTTCTAGGATGAAGAATTAGAAAACCAGTTGAGTCCAGTCAATGCCACATTCTTCAATTAATCTCACCAATTAAGCTGGTGTTTCGATTTGAGCTATCTGATTCTTGTATCCAGAATTGGTTCTAAACTCAAAGTGGGAAAATGTATTCATTAGTGCCCTAAAACTCTAACTAATGCTAACACAATTTTTTAGGAGTCAGAGAAAGCTTTCTTAGTATATCCAAGTGTATATAAAAGAAACCAATAGCAACCATCATATTCAATGATGAATTAATAGAGGAATTTCTATAAAAGTCAGGAACAAAGCAAGAATGGCTCTCATTACTACTAGCATCTAAACTTGCCAATAAGAGAAGACACGGAAAAGTACATATGTAGGTTGAAAGGAAGCTATAAGCGTGATTATTCTACTGATGTATTATACATGGGAAATTTAAGAAAATCAGGTAAAATATGTTGAAACCAATATATACTGCCAGTAAAAAGTACAGAAAAAAGTATATACAAAAGTCAGCTGCTTTTTTTCATATAGCAATTATCCATTAAAAAATGTAAAACTGGGGAAAAGATCCATTCACAATAGCAATAAAACTATAAAATACCCAAAATACATTTAAACAGAAATATGAAACATCTTTTGGAAGAAATCTATAAAACTTCTGAAGGAAACAAAAAGAAGAAAGACCCAAATCAATGAAGAGACAACTAGCGGAGGTCAGTGACTTAGGCTACTCTGGTAGGATATTGTTTATGTATTTCTCATGAGTTAAACAGAAAAACAAACAATAGTACCACAGGGTTCTTCAGGACATGATCAGAAAATATTATTAACACATTATCAAAGTTCCATATTGAACAAGTTTCTAAATTAATCAATACTATCCAAAATTTTTATAGTTCTGGGATTTGGGCAAGGCATATGTCACACCTGGCTGTTTGACACTGTCATCAATCTCAAAAGACCCTTCCTCAGTCCTAAATGGCATAGCAGGCTCATCATCACAGAAACCCTGTCACACAACAAAAATTATCTACTTTGTGTATTTTCTTTTGCTGGAAAATAGCTGTTAGAATGATGTGTGCAGCACTCAGAGGTTTAGCTAAGTTCAGCAAGCAGCATTTTAACCAGAGAGAGAGTGACTTTCTCATGGAGTAAGAAAGTTACTTGAGCATCTCTCCCCCAAGCTACACACCTTTGAACAACATGAAAAGGCTCTGTAGAACCTGTGCCTGTTACAATGTGACATTCCAGAAAGATGCAAATAGTGCATTATTCCTCATTTCATGAGTTTTTCAGCCCCAAGACCACAATCTCTATTTAATAAAGTATTTATTTTTGATGACAAATGTTTTGTTCACATCAACAGTGAATGTGCCAAGAGCTAAACTTGGAGTGTCCATGATGTGGGAAGGTTCTATGGAAACCAAACATATAATAAACCAGGGGTTCTAAACACATTCCTTTGGAGTCATCCCCGACTCTGTTCTCTCTCTCTCTCTCCCCTGTGCAATCTATACTCCATCCTGAAGGCTCTGCCCTCCAGATATATTCAATCCCTCCACTTCTCCACTCCTTCCATCCCAGCCTAAGTCACTATTATTTCTTGCCTATATTACTGTGGCAGCCTCCAGTTGATCTCCCTGTCTTCACCACCACTCCCTTCCTCCAAAATAAAAGTCATGTCATGTTGTTTCTTTGCTATAAATCTTCCAATGACTCCTCCTTTTGCTCAGAGAAAAAGCCAAAAGCTATACAATGACCCATAAGTAGAGTGATTATATAATTTAACTTCAAACGTGGAGAGCTTTAAGAGCAAAAAGGAGAGTTACTACAAATGATCTCAGAACAATAGTGATAAACAGAACTATACCGGGCAAATGGAATGTACACCCTACCTATAAAGCCTTACATGATTCATCTATGCCCTTACTACCTGTCAGCCCTCATCATCACCAGTATCCTCCTCACTCTCTCTCTCTGTTTCACCCAAATAGACCTCTTGCTGTTCTTGAACATGCTAACCACGCATCTACCTCAGGGCGTTTGCGCTTGTTCTTTTCTCTAGTTGGAATACTCTTCCCCCAGATATGTCCAAGTCACATACTTTTCTTTCTTCTAGTCTTTGTTCAACTATCCCTTTATTAGCAAAGCCCCCTTGACCATCCTGTAAATTCACAACTTTGTTTCTTCCTCCCAACCCCAGTGCTTTTTATTTCTCTTGTCCTGCTGAATTTTTCTCCTGCTTTATTTATTACCATCTGTCATGTTACATACCTATTTATTGTTTATTGTTTATGGTCTATTTTCTCCCACAAGAACAGAAGCTCCCTGGGAGCAGGGACTTGGTTTTTTCATGATTGTATCTCCAGCGCCAAGAACAGTGCCTGTTGTGTAGGAAGCATTAAGCAAATATCCATTGAAGGAATGAATGAGTGGTTAAGGTGAAGAGACATATAAAAATCATGGCATTCCTCATAAAAAAAAATACTTATGTTTAATTTCATCATGGGAAATAGGAATAATGTATCAGCAGAAAGTGAAACATATTATCTTTGTAAGGTAAAATCATAAACACATGCCCACAAGCAACATTATCAGCAAAAACAAAACCCAGCATACAATTGAAGACCGATGGACAGTTTTCAGGTTTTTAATGTCCATATTTGCTTGCATCTTGTGAATTTACATTGTCCTCCTTGGACTCTTGTAAATATTAAAGTTTTTAGGAAAGAAATGTTGAGAAAAGTCATAATTTTGAACATTCTCTTCATCAACTTGGCTGTTTCTGTGGAAAGAAAGTTATTGCTAGATTTCAGTAACAGAATGTCCGAGTGTTCTTCTGACTTGGAGCTTAAGAACTGGTGTAATAAATCACAACCAATTCAATGTAAATAGCCCTTAGAGATCTTCTACTTCATTACACAGACAAGAACAGGATCCAGGTTGGTTGTGACTTACCTGAGACGGTCAGGCTCCAGTAGAGTATACCAGTGTGCCCTGTCAGAGCAGCATCTGAGAACACCCATAACTTTACATCCTCATCAACACTGAGCCTTATATAAATATATTAGTCAATTTAACAAAGAAAAATTGGCATTTCATTTGTTAGAATTACATTATAAATTATAATTATACTTTTTATTAATTAGCTTACTAGGGAGATTTGCTTTTTTCTATATATGTTTGCTATTTGTGCTTTTTTGTGAATTTCTATTATCTACATTTCTATTAAAGAAATAAAATTTCTATTAGAGATTTTAAAATTTCTAAATCTCTATTAGAGATTATTAATCTCTAATTTGTTATTCTCCCAATTGACATAATGACAACTTAGCTGTTGTGCTAGACTTTTTATTCTCAAACTATTTGAGTTCTTTCTATATATAAGAGTTCCTACTATGATGTAGATGGTCATTTGCCTTGTATTTCTGTTTATGATTACTTTTGGATACATGGAAGATGGGCACATAAATAATTTTCTTTATAATTTTTGCCTTTAATTTTTCTATTTATAAAAATTTTCATATCTGTTTGCATGTGTTGGAGGATGATCATGTGTTTGTTTGTGAGTGTATGTGTATCTTTGTTTCTCTTGTTGTCATTAAGTTAGGTCAAAGGTCATATGGATAATAGTTTATTACACACACAGCACCCTGTGTCTCTCAGGGAGTAACTCATACTGGTTTTCTTGTGTATGTTAGATTGGCATGAAATAAACAAGGTGGTCTCTGTGGGCCATAGACATCCCAATGTGGCAGTCCTCTTCTTCTGTGCAGCAAGATTGCCAATTCCAGAAACAGAGAAGACAGGGTTCATCACTGTATGCATGCTTTTTAAGAAAACACCTTCCTTGTTTTTCCCCTTTATTTGTCCATTAACTCATTTTAACGTCTCCTTTCCAAACTTTCACTGTTGAATAAGTTTGTAAGAATTGAAATTGATCTGTCTTGAGAAAAGGCAACTACCAACTATACTGTAAGTATCTCAAAAATGGGATGATATTTTATTTATTTTTGAATCTTCAAAATCTAGAACACAACACATATGCTCTCAATTACTGAATAAGGTAGCATCATCTAGAACTTGAAGCAAATAAGGAATTTATTTGGGAGTACTGACAAGTATACAATAGTCATGACTTCATGTGTATACTTGACTCAATTTTAATTAAGGTTGAGAGTTTTCAGTTAGACACAAACAAGAGTAGAGTATAAATAGTAGAATTAGCTACAATGAGAAGTTTGAAATCTCTTCCCCAAAAACAAATCAAAGGCAATAACTCTTTTGGAATGTTTCTGCTTGGTTATTGGTTTTGAAGTGGAACATAGACTGGCTCATCCTATAATATTCTTCTAGATTTCTGATGCTATCAAATTTGGTATGAAAGACTAAGTGAGGTAAGAAGCATTACAAGTGATCACTCAGTCTTGAAGCATCATTTTTCTTTCTGAGCACGTGGCCTCCATCCACGGGTCTGGCGCTGCTGCTGTCCTTCCTTGGAAAGGCCCTGTCGACAGCACAAGTGGAAGTTTCTATTACTTACATCAAATGCATTTTTTTCTGGGAATCTTGCCTTATTTTGTGCTTATGTCTGATGGCTGGCATCTGTCCTGTATTCTCCCTCTCTAAATTATTGTGTTGCCAACTCTGGAGTTCTGTAGTTTCTTTAGAAGTAGGACCCTGTATTGGTCTCATCAGTCCACAGAAGTCCCCAACTCCACCTTCCCCTAGGGGTTGTGTCTATGCTACTTGTTGTGTTACGTATCTAATAGCAGCCACCTGCTTGGAGCCATAGAATCACTACTTTTGAATAGTCATTGACTGGGGAAGGGATCCTCACACTTTCATGTCAATCACAGACAGCCCTAACACTGACACACTTCTTGCCTGGGCCGGGCCTTGGCCTGGCATATCACATTCTCTCTACTACATGCATCTATTTCTCCATACCTCCTGCTATTTTCCTACATCCTTCAGGGGTCAGATTTAGACTGGTTGTGGTCCATTCCAAACTGCTCCTGAGACCACAGTTCACTGGACTATACTTAACCATGTCCCGAGATGCAGCTGTGACAAACAAACTAAGGAAACATAACATGAACAAACTAAACAAACAAACAAACAAACTCCCAATTAAGAAAATGCATATGCCAGGTACAGTGGATCACATCCGTAATCCCAGCACTTTGGGAGACCGAGGCAGGAGGATTGCTTGAGTCCAAGAGTTTGAGACCAGTCTGAGTAACATAGTGAGACTTTGTCTCTACAAAAAATAAAAAAGTATTTGCTGGGCTTGGTGGCATGCCTCTGTAATCTCAACTACTGGGAGGCTGAGGTGGGACGATTGCTTGAGCCCAGGAATTTGAGGCGACAGTGAGCTGTATTCGTGTCACTGCACTCCAGTCTGAGCAACAGAGTGAGAAGACCCTGACTCAAACAAAGAAAAAGAAAGAAAAGAAAATGCACAGACTACAAAGAGCACTATGTTTTGCTTATTTGGCCTTCACAGTGAGGTTTGACTATTACCATTTACCACCATCTTTAATGCCATTTATAACTTCTCCATCTGTTGATCAAAATCTATTCCTCTTTCATTGCAGGTCTTCTAAAGAACAGCTCAGCAGATGAAAGGATAAGCAATTTAAAATGTATAAAAGATGCCAAGTTTTGACAAGGCAAGGGAGATGGATGACTCAGGCTGGCCTCTGGAGCTGAGAAATCTCAAAGTAAGACTTATTGTTCCCGAACTAGATGAAGCTGGCTCTGTTTGCCCGTGTGTCTGTGATTGCTCACGCCCCTTCATCATTTGCAAACAACAAACTCTAGTCCTTATAAGCAGAAAAGGAACTCATTGGTAGACTATGGAGTAGCTCACAGAATTAATAGGGAGGACAGAGAATCAGACATTTACCTAGGGGAGCTGGGTGGCTGGTACAGGACAGGGCACCACACATCGGGTACAGGTTGGCTAGGATGCTGCTGTCCCTCTACTGCTGCATGGGTGCTACTGAACCCTGAATGCTGCTGCTGGTGCCACTAGGATGGGGTCTAAATTGTCCCTGCTCCTAGGATATGCTGTCCAAGACCAAAGTCCTGGACAAGAGTGATTCATGGCCATATTTTGGTTGCAACCCCATTTTCTAACTGCTTCCTGTGAAGGCTCACACAAAAGGGGAAGTGGAGAATGGGGTTCAGATAGTAGGCAGTCAAAAATATGACAAGTGCCTGCTTTTCTTCTAACAACTTACCTGAGAATATGCTTTATTGATTACTTGTCATGAAGCGGGATAGTGGGATAGACTTACTTTCCCAAGATAGGAAGTCAAGCTGCTGGGCTTGATCCCTGAGAAACAAACAAGGCAGATGCTTATGCCTCTTCTTGGAGGGGGGTACAGGAAGTAGACCCTCACTATGAGAACAAGGTCAAGGCCTTGTTTTTTTTAAACTCAACTTTGCCATTTAATTGCTTAAGACAGTTCCTCAACATCTCTGGGCTTCCATGTTCTCATCATAAAATAAGGAGAATTTTTTTTTTTTTTTT
>NW_007009547.1:325863-353733 GCF_000164805.1 Carlito syrichta | reverse complement strand
CAATCCATTCACCTCAGCCTCCCAAAGGCGCGGGATTCCAGGCTGAGCCACCAAGCCCGGTTAAATAAGGAGAATTAAATGAGGAAACACATTTAAAGTTTTGAATATATAGCCTGTCACATACCAAGTATTTAATCCATGGCCACTGTTTAGTATTGTGATTTTTATTTTTATTTTTATTGCTTCAGTCCATTTCATCTCGTCTTGTCAGCCTCTCCCCTCTCCCCACGAGGGAATGTCTGTCTAGAGCTTCCATGTAGAGTGTTAGGCTCAGGTCCTGCTTTTCTTCCTGGAATAGCTCAAGAGTGTTGGCCCCTTTGTGGAGAAGAGGATAACAGGAAGGGATAGAGTGCCACTGAGTGAATAAGTTTAAATGCAATCTTTCCACTAGAATTTAGGAATAATATGGAGATTGTGGTCAGAAAATGGTCAGTTATGGCCAGGCTTGGTGGCTCAGCCTACAATCCCAGCACTTTGAGAGGCTGAGGCGAGTGGATTGCCTAAAACCTCAGGTTTGAGACCAGCCCAGGCAACTTGGCGAGACCTCATCTCTACAATAAAATAAAAAATTAGCCAGGTATAGTAGCACGCACCTATAGTTCCAGCTACTTGGCAGGCTGAGGAAGAAGGATCACCAGAGCCCAGCGGGTCGACACTGGGGGGGCCATGAGTGTGGCACTGCACTCCAGCCTGGGTGACAAGGTGAGACTCCAATTCAAAAATGAAAGAAAGAAAGCAAGAAAGAAAGAAAGAAAGAAGGAAGGAAGAAAGAAAGAAAGAAAGAAAGAAGGAAGGAAGGAAGGAAGGAAGGAAGGAAGGAAGGAAGGAAGGAAGGAAGGAAGAAAATGGTCAGTTACTAGATGAAAAGTAAAGGCATTTTTTTCCTTTCCCCCTCCTCTGAAACTATCCAAAACATTGAAAAATAGACACAAACAAATCTATCTTCAATTTAAAAAATAAAAGCAAAACATAAAAACAAGCCAGGCACAGTGACTCAGACCTGTAGTAATCCCAGCACTTCGGGAGACAGAGGCGAGAGGTTACCAAAGGTTCAAGACCTGCCTGGGCAACTTGGCAAAATCCTGTCTCTACAATAAATACAAAATTAGCCAGGTATGGTGGCTCACGCCTGTATTTCCAGTTTCTTGGAAGGCTGAGGTGGAGGAATTGCCTGAGCCCACCGTGTTGAGGCTGTGGTAGCCTTGAGTGTGCCACTGCACTCCAGCCTAGGTGACAGAGTGAGACTCAGATGCAAAAAAAAAAAAAACCTGACATAATCTCAAACCCAGTTAGACCAAGTTGAAGTCATATGCAGTTAAATAAGTAATATTACTAATCATTAATTAATACTAAGATAATAATATTATAAAATATTAATATGAGTAAAAGGGCATAGATCATGAAGTCATTTGACTTAATGCAGGGAGCAAGTAGCAGAACCATAATTCAAATCTGGGCCAACTCACCCTGTGCTGTCCCTCTGATATGCATCTCCTTGGACATGAGCATTCCAGAAACATCTGCACCACAATTCCAAAAAGTATATCCAATGACCATTTAATTAAATGACTAGCCACAGGAAAGGCAGGACACATCACTGCAGAGAACAGTCGATGATACTCCTGCACAGCAGTGAGGAGGAGAAGCTGGCAGGTTGAGCACCCTTTTCCTTCATCCTAAACTGTGTCTCCTAGCTAAGGGCCAAAACAGTAAGGCAGCCATCATCAGTTTACCAGACAGAGAGCCTTTGGCAGAAGGTGCTTCATGGTGAACCATACTCTTTCTTGACCTTCAAAACTTGAAGAGAGGTGTGTCCCTATGGAAAAGAAGGCAACAGGTAGGGTGAGGGAGTTTGAGATAGCCATTCAGAGCTGATGCTGTGGACTCACAGTCCCATCTAATTTCACCTTCAGTGTTTTCAAAATCTCTTTTTGAGGTTTGCTAGACGTACAAAAGGTTGTATGCAGATAATGAATATAATTTGATGCATTCTAAATTTTTTGAAAAGAAAGTGTCAAATGTAAGACAAGGTTATGGTTTTTAAAAACAGTTGTCTAATTCCAGATTCTACATATATCAGCTGGCCCAAGAAATTTCTTGTTGTGTTAAAAAATTATCTTTTGGTGCAGAAAAGACCGCGTCTCACTCTGTCGCCCAGACTGGAGTGCAGTGGCCGCTCCCGGCCACCGCAGTCTCGACCTGCTGGGCTCCAGTGATCCTTCCGCCTCAGCCTTCCAGAATGCTCTTAAAATGTACTGGGATAATCCTTCAGCTTGTCCAAACTGTGTTCTCTTCTCAGTTTCAGGATTTTGAGGGCTTATTTTTAAGTTCTATGAACTGTTCAACCCACATAAGGAAGCTGCTTCTTACAAGTATCTTTAGAAAGGCGTTAGAATAGAGTTGAAGGTTGTAACTGACTGAAGCCTGAAGCATAGGGCATTATGTGTGTACATGTCTGATACAGAATGAGTTTAAGTGAGAACACTGGTACCTCTCACCAAGACAGACTTCCTTAAAGCCATGGAGGTACAATAAGCAGCCCCCTGGCCACGCTGATTCCTTCCAGGGCAGCAGAAGAGTATCCGGGACCATCAGGGCACGTGAGTTTGCTAGCTCTCTTCTGCTCTTGGAAATACCTGTCAACTGCCCAATTAACTGGAGGGAACAATTAACACATTAATTTCATTGTTCTGAGAGAGTTCTTATGGGATGTGTTCTTGGCCAAAGCCACACCACAAGGAGAATGGCTGTCAGTTCTTTTAGCATGTGAGTGAGAAGGGTATGCACTCCATCACAGTTTGCCACAGACCAATAGATGCTCTTAAGGTTGATACTGATGCTGGTCTAACTAGAAGACTAGCCCCAACATGACAATGAGATTGAATGGGGGCTGAAATGGAAAGCAGGTGAGATCTGCCTCACACACTGACAGACTCAGTGTCTGCCTTCTCTTAGATGGTTGGTCCCATGAGATCAGGGCCTAGGACTATCTCGGTGTCATCATACCTCAGAGTCTCTTAGAGAGAGTTATGTGTTGAGTTGTGTCCCCCCCAAATTTACACATTGGAGTCCTAACCCCTGCAAATGGGACCTTATTTTGCAAGAGGATTGTTGCAGATAGAATTAGTTAAAATGAGGTCATACTGGAGTAAGGTGGACCCCTCATCCAATATGAGAGGTGTCCTTACTGAAAGGAGAAATTTGGACACAGACCAACACACACAGGAAGAACGCTGTGTAAGGACTGGACTTATGCTGCCACAAGGCAAAAAAGTACCAGAAGCAAAAAGAGAAACCTTGTTCTGATCCCTCCTAGCACCTTCAGAGGGAGCATGGCCCTGTCAATACCTTGATCTTGAACTTCTAGCCTTCAGAATTGTGGGACAATACATTTCTGTTTTTTAAGTCACCTAATCTGTGGTTCTTTGTTATGGCAGCCCTAAAGAACTGATATAAGGGGCTAGGCACAGAGAATGATGAACATTTGTGTCAATGAAAATATAAAGAATTATCTGGTCCTTTACTAGCTGTGAGATCTCAATGAATAAATTTTGTTCCACAGTGTGAGATGGAAGAAAAATCTCACGTACTACTTTAAATAAAATTTATCCTGGTCTCCATGCAACTAGGTTGGCCGGCCCTTTAAAGTTCTGATGATTCCGTCCCTGCCCCACATCCCCAGGTGTTGGGAAGGTCACTGGAGTCTCACACCATCCAAAACTTTTGGAGAGAGATTTTGTTTTTTGAGCATATGGAGAACCAAACTGGGTTTCTCATTGAGGCTGGTTTCCTTGGCCTCTCCAAGAACATCTCAGAAGTATGTTCCTGTGAGACCTTGCTGTTCCCTCATGGTATAGCAAGGTTTAGCTAGGTTCGGCTGATTCTTGCAACTCTTGAATCAGGAAAAATCCTTTTTCAAGTCTGAAGTAAATTCTTTCTCCTCTGCTCCTACAATTTTTCTCACTCTTCTCTCTCCAGGGTACTTCCCTCTCTCCTCACTCCCTCCATAGATATTTCAACTGACTTAGACTTGGCAAAAATCAAAGTCAGCAATCTATGCTTTTGTCTTGGCAATACAAACCCTTCTGAAGCAAGGAATGCACCCCTTGGACCACCATCTTCCCTGGAGGCAACAAAATTCAGTGTGAACGAAATACAAATTAACATCAGTGGTATACGGTGTTATTGTTTTCTTATTCACTCTTTCTTTCTCCAAGAGGATCAGACACCCCGCCCATTGCTATGTGACTCACTGCCCTCTTCTGTGGGAGAAATATCTATTCTCTGCCCCTACTGACATTGGGTTTAGCTTTGTGACTTGCTTTGCCAAAGGGATATGAGTAAATACAACCCGATGCCCCAGCTGAGCAAAAGCTTTAAAAGTCAGTGTTCCTATCAGTTGCCCTGACTCTTTTTCCTCTGCCACGAGTATAGTATGTTTCAAATAGAGCCTGCTCCTTTAGCCTGGGTTTCAGAAGGAAGAGGAATGTGGAACAGACCCATGACCAATGTGCGGTTGTGCAGAGTCGCCATCTGCAGCCAGCCCACAGGTGACACGTAACACAAGTGAGAAATAAATCTTTGTTATTGTAAATTACTGAGATTTGGGGACTAGGGTTGTTTGAAATTATGGTAAAATCTAGTAAGAGATTTTGGTAAAATGTCTAAATATAATAATTATCCTTCCACATTAGAAAGATCACTTCCCTTCTCTGAGGTTCAATTTTATTGCATGTGAAATTGGTTGGGCCATGTAATAATATCTTAGGTCTTTTCCAGTTAGGTTCTTCTAGGATTCTAAATCAGTATGCCCAGCTTTCTTCCCCATCTTGGGTCCATAGTGTTGTGAAGCCATCTGCTAACCTCCTGCCCTCTCCTTTCACTTCTACCTTTATTCTTTCCCAAGTATCTATTACAAAACAGGGAATCAACAGTAGAGTGGAAAGAACAATGGTTTAGGACATGTGTGGACTCAATTCTAATCCCAGGAGCCGATCATGATCTGTTTGACTCTTGGTACATTTACCTAATCTCTCCGAGCTTCTGTTTCCCCACTTGTAAGATAGGATTAATGATGGGATTGTAAAGATAAAATGAAATAATATGAGTAAAACGTATAATACAGGACTTGTCATATACTATGCAGTCGATAAATGTTCATTGTCTTTTTCCTTCTAACTGTTTTTAAGAGTTTCTTTGCCCAAGAGGATTTACAACTTAATGGGACTCAATGTCAAAAGATAAAAGAAACATGTTCTAAAGCTTCCTTTCTTGTATCAGTGGCAGATGACGATGAGGATGTCAGGAATTCTGAGTCCTGGAAATAAAGCACATGGGGAGAGGGCTGTTTGGTGTTATGTAGAGGTGCTTGGAAGCAGCAATTAGGCTTCTTTCCAGAAAACTGCACCTTGTGGACTTTTCAAATTATCCCTTGGATTTAGACTTTCATTTCCAACAAAGGGCAACTATCCCAGTGGTCAGATTGCTTTGTTACATCCACCTCACCTTTTAGTTTGCTCCAAATAGATTGCCCATGAAGCCATGACCAGCTTCTAGGACTTCTATACCTTTGTCGTATAGCTCAAACAACATCAGGACATCGAGTGTTGTTCTCTAGGCCACAGAAGAACATAACTGGAGTCCCAAAAATGCAACTTCTAGATTCTCAGAAGGCTCTACCATGTGATAATTCCAGTTCTGATGGCTAATCCAAAAGAGAACCAATATTTGAAGATCTGGACCAGAAATGGAAAGGGGTGATGAAGTATGTTCTCTTTTGCTTCACCAGTTTCCATTTTGTTACAGAGGCAGAGAAGGACTCTCTGAAGATAGGACACTAGAAGCAAGCCTTAAATGACAGGAAGGAGCTGCTGTGTGAAGGTCTGGGGAGAGAGTAGTTCAGACAGAAGGATGGAGCTAAGGCCCTGGGGTGGGCACAACTTGTGCATTTGAGGGACAGAGGTGCTCTAGTGCGGAAGATGAGAGGTGCATTCTGAAAGATTTGGGTGGAGAAGTGAGACAGTAGTGAGATCACAGGGAGACTCTCATGCCATGGGAGAAGAGAAAGCCCTTGCAGGCTGGTTAGCAGGCAAGTCACGTGAATTGATATATACTCTGAGATGATTACTCTGCTGCTATAAATGAGAATAAACGGGGTGGGGGAGGTAGAGGGAGCAAGAGCCAATTAAGAGAATATTATGTCTCCAGACAAGAGATGATGGTGTCTTGTACTGGATTTTAACAGAAGAAATGGTGAGACGTGATCTGATTCAAAATATGTATTGGAGGAGAAGCAAAGAACAGGTTGATAAGTTGGATGTGGGGTATGAAAGAGTGGGCAGATGTCTGACTTCTAAGTTTTTAAATTTGAGTAACTAGCAGGTATAAATGTCATTCACTGAAAGAGGGAGAGAGGGAGAAAACAATTTTGGAAGAAGGACATCAAAAGTTTTGTTTGGGGCTTGGGTGGTGGCTCATGTTTGTAATCCTAGCACTTTGCGAGGCAAGGTAGGAGAATTGCTTATGCCCAGGAGTCTGGGACCAGCCTAATTTTTTAAAATTAGCTAGGTGTGTGCCTGTAGTCCTAGCTACTCAGGAAGCTGAAGCAAAAGGATCACCTGAGCCCAGCAGGTCAAGGCTACAGTGAGCTGTGATTGTGCCGCTGCACTCCAGCCTGGGCAACAGAGTGAGACCTCGACTCAAAAAAACAAAAAGTTTTGTTTGGGGCACATTATGCTTGAGATATATATGAATCTAGACTAGGCATAATCAATTTTTTTTTTTTTGTCAGGGGTGATGGGATCCTGTTATACACTCTTCTTTGATTTTATTTTTCCTATTCATTAAAAGTGTAAAACAATGTATTGGCTCTAGAGCCATACAAAACAGGTTCCAGGCCAAATTTGGGCTATTGTTTGCCAAACACTGCTCTGGAGTTCAGTGGAGAAGGCAGGGATTAAGACATAAATTTGGGCACCATCAGCACATAGTCTTTAAAGTCACAAGACTAAATTAAAACATGAAGGGAGAGAGATAAGATAAAGAAGAGAGAAAGGTATGACCACCTTTAAAGCTCAGACAGAAGAGGAGTAGCCAGCAAATGAGGCCGAAGTTGAAGGGAAGATAGGGGTGGTGGCACATTATTCGACATCACTCTGTTATGCCGTGGCAGCAAATAGTCCCTACAGCTCAGTGCCTTACAAGAAAAAAAGGTGTATGTCTCACTCAAGTTAAGTGTGTTCTGCTTTTTATTTTTTATTATTTTGAAAAACAGGGCCTTGCGCTATTGCTCACGTTGGAGTGCAGTGGCACAATCACAGCTCACTGTAGCCTTGAACTCCTGGGCTCAAGTGATCATCCAGCCTCAGCCTCTAGAGTCACTAGGACTATGGGTGTGCACCACCACACTTGCTTTCTTTTTTTATTTTGTACAGATGGGGTGTCGCTATGCTTCCCATGCTGGTTTTGAACTCCTGGCCTCAACCAATTATCCCACCTTACCCTCCCAAAGCACTAGGATTACAGGCATGAGCCATGGTGTCCAGCTTCAGTTTACATGTTGGCTGTAGTTTTGCTGTGTCTCTATTCCACTTCTTCCTTCTGGACCCAGATGGGAAGAGACGTGCCAATCAGAGCAGGCTACAGTGAAGGCAAAAGAGCAATGATAGAACCATGCAAGGGCCCTTAAGTATTCTCCCAGGATGCAGCATCTGTCCCTTGCCCTCCTTTCCATGGTCAAGCTTACTGTGATTAGGATTGGGAGGTGTAATCCTCTCACAGGGATAAGCAGTGAATTTTTGGAAACAAGATTACAACTACCACCAAGGATGTGGTGTTCAGAAGGCCTAGAGCATACAGCAATTCAAGAAATGGGACATGGTCAACTTGATTGACTACTGTTGAGAGGGTGAGTAAAATGAAGTCAGAGAAGTGACCATTGAACCTAGAAATAAATAGGTCCTTTGTTTTATCAATAAGTTGTTCTTGTAAACTCTCAAGACTAATGCGTACTTTCTTTGCTAGTAGCACATAGTAGCAATACTGTTGTCAGCCTCCTCCTGTGAGGACAATTTCACTATTTCTTTCAGATGGAGCTGATTCAAGATTGGGGAGGCTCTGGAGTAGCTTGTGGGCCCAATAATCCAAGGTATTTAGCTACTAAAGTAGAAGGTAATATTTTATTTGCCCAGTTGTAATTATGTGCATTCTTGGAGAGGAGTCCTTGGCTAAACAAATAGCAATGATTATATCCTCTGACCAAATAAGTTTAAGGAGTTTTCCTAAAGACAAAAGGAAGCATTGAACAGTAAGTCTGCACATTGAGGAAGATTCTCTACACTCCTTTTTTCTGTTAGTCAAATTTTCCTGGGTCAACTCTCATACTGCCTGCAGACCTAACTCTTTGTTTGAGAGAAATCTGTGCAGGAGTTTGCAAAGTCAGGGGTGGGGATGGCACTGGTGAAGCAATAGCAATGGTGTCCAACTGAAATGCTGACTCTGTCCTTTTTTTTCTCAACCTGCTTGGGGTTAAGGACAACTACAGGAGTCATCTTGATATTTGGCAAGGTCACTGCAAAACCTGAAATTTCTCCACGTGATCTATATCTACTTTGACATTTTGAAAGAATTTTTCTTTTAAAATGTAAATCCTAACCCTTTGAATTTTTTTTTTTTTTTTACAGTTTAGAATATTGAAATTGGTAAGGAGATCTTAAAGATATTTTAGTTCAACTGATTTTTTTAAAAGTGAGAATTCTACAACCCTGACAAATTTAGCCTCTTTCTGCATATGTCTGAAGGTAAGGGAGGCCATTGTTTCACTATTTCAGGGACAAGTCAACCTTTAACTGATGGACTGTCTAATTTTGAGCAAGTGCTTTCTGCTATTTAATTAAAATTTGTCTAATTGTAACTTCCACTAGTCATCTGTGTTGGGGATAATATAGGTATGACATAAGAAGAAAAACATTTGGTCTTTGTCCCTGGTTCCTGGGTCAGCACTCCTAAAACCCTTGGAATTTTCTGAGTAATAAGAGGGCCTTTGGTTGTTTGTAACAAGAGCCCCTTTCTATCACACCTGAGTTTCAGCTAATGAAATGACTTGAGTGTGCCACCTAGACAACTTAAGGATGAAGGCTGGTCAATCACCACACCATCATTCAAGGGTTGGAAATATCAGCTTCAGTCACCAAACCCTGGGGAGGGAAAAGGCAATGGAGATTGAATTCAATCTCCAATGGCCAATGATTTTTCTTTCGAGCCTATGTAATGAAACCTCTGTAAAACCCCCTAAATGACAGGGTTCAGGGAGCTTCCAAGTTGGTGAACACATCCATGTACCAGAAGAATGGCACACCTTGACTCCACAGAGGCAGAGGCTCTTGTGCTCTGGATCCTTCTGGACTCACTCTGTGTATCCTTTATAATAAATTGCAGTACTAAATATAGCATTTTTCTGAGTTCTGAGTTGTTCTAGCAAATTGTGGAAACTTGGGGGAGGGGTTTTGCAAACCCTTGAATTTGCAACCAAGTTAGATAGAAATGCAGGTGACCTGGGATCCTAGTACTTATGACTGCTGTCTTAAGGAAGGGCAGTCTATGAGACTGAGCTCCTTTGACTTGTGGAATCAGAGGATGACTCTGGGTAATTAGTATCAGAATTGAACTGAATTGTTTGGATACTCAGCTGGCATCCAGAGAGTAAGGGCACAGGATAAATCTGCTCCATCTTCTAACATGAGAATCCTTTGAATATTTTTAAGTCTTCTCTCTTAGGTTGGATATCTGTAGTTGGATATCAAAATCACATAAGAGGTAATTGACCAGCAGTGCTTCATCCATCTTAGCCTTCTCCATCACTCACCAGAAACTCCGTTTTGTCAAAGTCCATTTTAAAGTGCTATATTTAAAATTCAGCACATGTCTCTAGATATGGCCAATGACGACCATAGGCCCTAGGCAGTTAATAATGAATAGTAATGTTAATAACTTTATGCCCTTTTAAATGCCCTAAGTATTTGTCTAATTGTAACTTGGGATCAGGCAGGGGAGGATGGATCCAAACAGCTCTGGTCCTTTTTTCTACTGCTCCATTCAGTTCAGTTCTGGTCCATTCCTGTATACCCCACCCAGCAAATACTAATTCTACTAGAGATAACTGCGTCCACCTCTTTGCCAGCCAATTAGTGACCCTCAATTATAACTCAAACACATTTTCAGACAGCTAAACCCTCACTGTAATGAGCACATTAGAAAGTATCACATTCAACCAAGAATTCTAGTAAATGACATTTTCTCCCTCTCTTTATACATCCAGTGGTATGGGACATCTTATAGTTTGCAGCCTTGGACACCTGCATGGTAGACACACCCCTAAATCCAGCTCTAGATTGGACCAATTATTTCCTATGTTCTGAGTTTCTACATTGACTGTGTCAGTTTTTAAAAATCCTATCACATGGAAATGTTCTGGAATTAAATAGTAGTGATGGTTGGACCAACCTTGTGAATATATTAAAAGCCACTGGTGTATCTCTTATGAGACTGTGCTTAGCTTAAAAACAGATTTTTTTTTTCCCCACATGAATTGCCAAGCCAGTTTCCCTCATTCTGTATTTACATGATTGAGTTTAAGGAGCCTAAATATAGAATTTTACATTTAACCTAGTTGACTTTCACTTTATACAAGCTGATGAATCATTTTAATTGGCCAAAAACATTTTGAATTTTTATTTAAATATGTCAGTGTAGGATATTTTAGGCAATATTGCATTATATGATTGGCAAAGACATAGAGGTAAAAATTTGATTATTATGTTAGGGAAATTTCTCTCTTCAAACTCTAGAGTTGTGCTATCCAAACAGTCATCACTAGCTGCACAGAGTTTTTGAACACTTGAAATGTGGCTAATTAAAATTAAGATGTACTGTAAGTGTCAAAAACACACTGGATTTTAGAGACTGAGTACAAAGAAAAAAAGAATGTAAAATGTCACATTAATGACTTTTAAAACTATTGATGATTTGTTAAAGTGATAATATTTTTAATATATTGAGTTAAAATCCACGATCAAAAACAATTTTGCTGTTTCTTTTTACGTGTTAAAATGCGGTTGGTAGAAATTTTAAAAATTACACCCAGAAGCTCACATCTGTGGCTCACATAGTTCTATTGGTCAGCATTTCTCTAAAAGGTGAAGTGACCCCTTGCTTCCTTCTATTATAATTGGATAATTACAGCAAGCTTGCATTGGGCTGGAGGCAGTGGAAATTTTGATGCAGGCCCACAGTGTTGGTATGCAAAAGACTGCAGGGGAGAAAGGTAGTCTTGGGCAACCAGAGAGTAGCGTGGTACTAAGTGTGTAGGAGGCTTAGAAAGGAGAAGGGGCTGGGAAAAAGTGTCTAGCCAGGCAGGGAGAGAACACCCAAACTGAACAACAATTCTTTAGAATTCCCATGTAATATGCCACCCCTGTTTATATCTGGGTTGAATGAGAGATTTTCTGTAAGACTCACAACATAGCTTTCTCCTCAGTCTGCCCCACTTTTCCAGGCCAACCTGGAACTTCCTTAACTAAGCCCGTTCATCCTATACCAGAAGAGAAAGAAGAGAGGAGGTGGAGATGTGTGCCTGGTCCTATGCTCTCCTCTCAGTTCTTCTCCACCAAGACCTGTCTCTTTGCATCATTAAATATTCACCAGAAAGTCCTTTGCTGGAGTCCTGCCAATTCTACCATTTCTGGTCCTCAAACATAGTTTAACATGCAAATGTAAAAGTAGTGTTTTTTTCAAGATTCTTTTTTTTTTCCTGCCTTAATTTGTAATTTACCTTTGTCTTGGGGAGAGAGTTTCTTCCATTGGGGGGACAACGAGGGTCAGCCCCAGGCAGAGTGGACATTCAGCATTTGTGGGATGAATGTGTGTCTAAGTGACCTATGTTTCTCATAAACAAAGAATGCAAAATCAAGCTACAGCTAATTAGCTAACTACCAGTATCCACACCTCTGTATTGCATTTTCTGGTATGTTAATTCCCATGCAAACAGCAGGTATTCGCCCCATCCAAGATGAGAGCTATGACTATGGCAGAGGTTTCACAGCGGCAGCCTGAGGCTAAAGATGACCCTCAGATAGTTTGTTTGGCTCTTGCAATGTTTTAAAAAATTGAGTTGCAACAATCATATGTGTGCAGGTATCTTTTTTGTAGGATAATTTGAGTTCCTCCGGGTATATTCCCAAAAGAGGAATTGCTGGGTCATATGGAAGGTCGATTTCCAGTTCTTTCAGAAATCGCCACACTGTCTTCCAAAGAGGTTGAAATTGTACCCCACATCTTTATAATAAATAAATAAATTTTTAAAAATTGAGTCAACCTTGAAAAATAAGAATGTCTGGCATAAAACTTCAGAGTTTGAGCTTCCTTTGAAATCTCCCAAGATGACCCTGGGGCTGTATTCCCCAGGGAAACTATGCACTGAAGTGGAGGAACCATAGCCCCTTACCCTGGGCCTGAGATCTTCACTGCTAGGACCTTGGGCATTGTACATGGACACCTCTAAATCTAAAAATTGGAGTTGTCTAGCTGAATCATGAATCATCTGCTGCCAAGATTCCTAAATCTTCCTAATTGGAAAGCCAAATGGGGTATCCATCAAGAGACTGGCATAATGCAGGTTTTTTTTTTTTTTTTCATAATAGTAGTATTACCATGGAGGTATAAGAGTTAGGTGAAGGTAGAGGTTTGGAAGGGAGTAATTAGGGTTCTTGATGCTGCACCCAACAAGAATTAGAACAGAAAGAGGAGCAGGACAAAGCACAGAGTTGGGGAGGCAATTTGAGTCCCCCTCATAGTCCACATTCACTTGTCATTCACCTCTGCTGCCTACCCAGTGGAGCTATGAACAAGGAAATCTAGTTGGCTGCTAGCCAAATGCCATGCAATTATGTCGACTTACTTACAATAGCAGACTTAACTATTTACAAGGTTGTTTTTTCCCTACTGGTAAAGGAAAACAGGGCAGCAATGGCAAGGGGTCTGTGTGAGCAAGAACAGGTTACACAGTGGCTTACTGGTCTACCAGCTGCATGAGGGGACACCCAGGTCTCCAAGCGAGAAGGGAAATCAGATCATGTCCCCGTGTGCTCACACATTCCCAGGCCCAAAGAATAGGTCAGTATCGTGCCCCTGTGCAGCACAACCTGGGACAAGAGTGAGAACAGTCTTCCTGGTTTAAAAAGTCATCTCCTATGGCCTCCCATATTCTTGGCTTTTATTTTAAAGTAATAGAATTAAAAAAAAAGAAAAAATATAGAAGAAAAGGGACAGTTACCCAAACATTCACAGAAGATTCTCTCACTTTTTAAAAAACAAATTGAATAAAAAGATATTGCTTAAGAAAGACCCAAGTTTCCTTCACATTCCTGAGGTAGAATCTAGATAGCTTTTATAAACTTGAGTCTACTCTGCTTGCTGTTTTTGGCCTAGTTTCCTTTTAGGGCAAGAAAAGAGTTTTGAAAGTTCCTCAGCCCATGTGTGTTTTCTCTCCTTAGCAATTTGTAATTCAGGAGGCCAATTTTAGCCACACTGGGCAGGTTCGTGAAGGAGGCTCAGGTCTCACATGTTCTGTAATGACCAGTTTTTATTGAGGACCAAATTGAACCCTTTTAAATTACTGTGTCCCTCGCCAAGATCTAGTTTCCCACTGACAGTAATCATAGTGTTAGCTGGTCATGAAGTCATATGTTTGTTTGCCTTTTTGTTCAGAGTGGAAATGGGACTGAAAGAAAGACCTATTAGAAACTGAGAGATTGACTGAAATTGGACTTGCATTTTATTATAAATGTGTTCAGTGATTTTCTTCTAAATTCCGAACCTGATAAATGTAAACCAGTAAAAAAACAAAACAAACAAACATGGCTGTGCCTGATTCATTATGAGCGGACTAGCTCTTCCATTCTCGAAGTTTCTCTTCTCCGTCTTCCTTGCTAGAGTTCAGTCCACAGGGATGCTCCAAAATCACATCTTACTGCAGCCTTCTGAAAGGATTGATTTTTTTCTTTTAGTGCACTATGTGGGCATTTATATACCATCACCCTGTGACAGCCTTTGTGTTGCTCTACTAGTTCATGGTGTTTTTTAATCTATGAACTTGTGTATCAACAGACTCTCTCCTTGACCGAACTCTAGCCAGGCTCCTCTGAGCCCTCTCTTTCTCTCTAGGCCTCAACCTTGGCCTACAAAGACTTGAACAAGCACTAATATCGTTTTTAACAGTTCAAGATCTCATCCCTACAATAACCCCACACTCTCTTAATGTGACTGCCTGAAAAAACTCAAGGTTGACAAAAGAACTTGCTATTGATTCCAGCACACCTGAAGACAGGGTCGCTGTCTCTGGGTCTCTATGGGAGGATGGGAACCAGATTTCAATCAGTGCCAATTAGCACACTCAGTTGGGTTTCACAGAGACCAATCCCACTCTTGCTTTTTGTAATTTTTCACTCCCATGACTCTGAGTTCTCCCCATCTGCCTCTCTATTCACTCATTCTCCCTTTAAAATGCCTGGTCACACCTCTGTACAAATTGCAGTTGCATTCAGTTTTTGCTGGTCTGTTTTCCTATTGCAACAGTATATTACTGCTAAAAGCTGTCCTTATCACTTTATCTAGTGTCTGACTTTCTTTATCTCTGAAGGTATGCATCATCTGCCCAACTAAACTCCAGGCTCATTGAAAGTAGTGAGTATACCTCTACTTTGTTGTCCATGGCTCTCTGCACAGTACTATGCACATGTTAGGTTCCTAGAAACAATTCAATGAGGGAATGGCATAGTGATTGATTTGAGACATAGAATATGCCCCCAAATTGTGATTATCTTAGCTCTTGTTGCAGGTAAAGAGACTCAGAGATTTATCGAAACTGACTCAGACTCAGAATATCACCTCTCTCAATTCACAACCTGCATAGATGGTGTCCTCCATAACAATGCCATGTCCTATATTTTGCTTCTCCTGGTCCTATGTTCCCTTAACTGTGCATCCCTATACATATACACACGCCTCACACATAAACAAATGCCACACACACATAAACACCCCTCACACACAGACTTTGCAATTTCCCTTTCTTCTTTGCATCTATATTTTTCCTCACTACTCTCCTATAGAAATATTCAGTTTTGTAAAAGCTAAACTCAGCACTTAAGTTCCGACTCACTGAGGTGATATTTCCTAGAAACCACAAGTTTAAGGAGTGGACTATTAAGGTAAAAATATTTTTAAAAAGTATTTTAACTAAACAGATGTCTAGAATTTAAGAGTATTTAAGAATTACAGATCGGTTTACTTTTTAAACTAATATATGTTGTATAAGTATTTGAGGAGCCAAGAAAGGAGAGACCTCTTGGGAAGAGAAAGTCGATTACACCATGCTCTTAGAGCACACTAGGCTGTCTGGGGCATTCTGAACAATGAAGGCAATTGAAGAATTCAAATGAGTAGGTGATCATTTACATCTTTACAAGGCATCTCCTGGAATACCCCAGCTCTGGAGCTTCAGTGGGTCCTGAGACTTCCTTCCTCTGACACAATCTTCCAATCATGATGGGCCCTGGTTCAAGATCTTTATTATTGTACAAGCCCAGGCAACTTTTGAGTTTATTCTCAGTGTCTTTTTAAAATATATATAAAATTGTTTTAAAAAGGAATTTCCATCTTCCCACCACACACACAAAAATCACTATTGTTTCAAAATGCCTGTTGTGGACCTAATTATGCCCCCCTCTCCCTCCAGCTCATGGTTGATGTTCTAAATCCCAGTACCTCAGAATGTGACTGTATTTGGTGATAGGGCTTTTAAAGAGGTAACGAATGCAAAATGAAGTCATATGTGTGGGCCCTAATCCAACTATGACTGGTGTCCTTAGGAGAAGAGGAAACTAGACACCCACAGGCAGACAAACACATGAAGACACGAGACAGGACAGCCATGTGCAAACAAGAAGAGAGGACTCAGAGGAAACAACTCTGCAAACACCTTGATGTTGGACTTGTAGCTTTCACAACAATGAGACAGTAAGTTTGTCTTTCAAGCCAGTGGGTACTTTGTTACCATTGCCCCAGCAAACTGGTACAACAGCCCTACTCATTTTCTCAACATCTCTGAGAAAAATATTGATTTTGCAGGTAAAAACTACCCCACGAGTGCATATATCCAAAGCCATGAGGCTAAATGGGGATTGTCAGATTTTTAAAAGTCTTATACACACTTTTTTCCAGTCTACATTTGTAAAAATTGTTACTTGAAACAAGCAACTTCATTCCTATGAAATGTGGCTTTCCAACCCCAGCTTCATATTGCAATTAACTAGGGAGATTGACCAGGGGGCTACTGATATCTAGTCTCCCTCTCCAGTTTCTAAATAATTGGTCTATTTGGGGAGCTAGTACCCCAACCCACGTGTTTCTCATGTGCAGCTAAGGATGAGAAAATTGCTCTAAAAATCAGTTAATTAGAAAAACCCTGAGAATTGAAAGTTTACAAAAAGAATCATTCTATTTCATCCTCTAAAAGACTTGGATTTTATAAATCATGGTGTACCGCTACACTGATATAAAATATATTTCTTAGTCCAAATATCTCTCCACCCTTTTCAGTTGCCCAGTTGTTAGGGAGTTGAAATTGCACCATGTAGTGAGAACAGAAACTGTTGAGCAATTTCATCACCATGGATCGTTGCAAGTTACAAAATGGCAGCGAGAGTTTTAGGGGGCATTTAAAATACCTCGCGTTTTAGGGAAGCATCTATGTTGAGAAGAAATTTCACTTGCATAGGGGGCTCTGCAGCCTACATCGCCCTAATTAGCAATTTAGCAATACAAGCTCTGCAGAGAACAGAACTAATTTGGTAGAGCAAAATTGAAAGCCAGTTCTCCAGGATTTGGCAGCAAGTGAAAGCGCTGTGGGTGCCAATTAGCTGGAGTTGCCTTCAACCCCTAGCTACTTAGTGGCGGCTTTTTAATGTGTGTTGGTTTTTCATTAAAGATTGATCTGACTCTGTGGATTTCTAATGTCCTTTCATTTGGTAAATCAATCCCAGCCTGGCAGTGTCACATAATACACAATTTTATTTATTTATTTTTGTTAAGTCTTGACTGAAAGTGACTTTCAAAGCTTGGCTCTCTGGTTACAGAAGAGAGAGCAAAAGAGAGAAAGAAAGAAAGAGAGAGAAAGAAAGAAAAGAAAGAACAGAAAAGAAAAAGATAGTAGAATGAGATGCCAGGCCCTCCCTCTAGGATATGAAAATATCCAAGGGACTGAGAGGCATGGCTGGTGGAGGAAGAGAACGGGAAGAGGTTACTAAAGGGACAAAAATCTTAATGCTGTCTTTTCTACAGAAGTAAAGATATGCTATAATAGTACATTCAAAACTTCATTATACATTAACAATAGTACATTTAACTTTCGCTGACAGAAGCCACAGGAGGCCAGAAAGGGAAAAATTGCTCAACTGGACTCTTGAATATTTTGATTGGCTAGTTGTGCAACCAGCCTAGCCAATCAGGTGGAGTATCTTTGTGGCAACTCCAAGCTGGCTGGAAACTGATCCTTTCCATTGGCAAGATTACCACCACCAATTTACCTTGTATCTAACGAGGTATCCTGACTGTAATTTCTGGCAGGAGGTAAGAATGAAAGTACTTGCTAACAACCTCACTGATAACTTGCCCCATGTAGAACTGTTCTTCCATCTCTTAGGGCCAAAGTGGTTTCAGCTGTGGCAAACTGTTCTGCAAATTATTGTGATTATCTAAAAAGTTGTACCACCTGCCAACGTGGCCAAAGGCACAAAAAGTTTAAGATCTATAGTCTATTCCTCTAAGGGCTGGGTAGTGTTCCGTATAATATGGCTCGTGGTCTTATAACTTGAAGAGTACTGCTCCCAGTGGTTCAAAATAGTGTCTGTAAATGCCAGCCTTGCTGTACATATTTTATGTCTTATATACATATGTGTGAGATTTATATGTTATCAAATCACAATAATTTGTGATCGATATATTTGAAAAATCAACAATAATTTCTGTTAATGCTACCCTTAATATATATATACTAACTTGAAAATTCTTGCCCCCTGGGGTTTCAATAATAGTGTCTAAAAAGATGTGGTTAACTGGGATTCTGGTGGGAGGGGGTGGAATGGTGTCAGGGTGACATGGTTACATTTTCTGGCTAACTCTGGATTCACTAGAAAATGCCCACTAATGCCAGCTTTCTTATTTATACATTTGTGATATACAAACACACACACACACACACACACACACACACACACACACACACACACACCTCTCTCTCTATCTCTATCTATCATCTATCATATACCTATCTATCTCTGCCTTCTGAATCTTTACTTAGCCAAGACCTTGTAGCCCCTTGAATTAATTCTACTCATCAGGTCTTAAGACAGAAATTTTAAAATGTCAAAAGTTGAAGGATAAAGCCTTGAAGTTACTTTTTGTCCTAAAATACTGATAAAGGTTTGTTTTTGAGTTATTTTTCTCTTTCTTCCAAAATGAGAATACCACAAAACAAAATATAAACCTCAACCACAGCCACAGGCAATCAAGCGCTGTGGCTGGCTGAGCTGTAGTAATTTGAGGATTTGCCGCATTTATTTCTCTCTATGATTTTTGTCATTTAGCTGCTGGATTTTCTTCTTATTCTTCATTTCTACATGCTCCAATGTATGGCCTCTTAGATGCTTCTCTTAAAGGAGCATCAAATTCTTAAGGAATCAGTATTGTTGACAATCTCTCTGTGACTTTTTTTTTTTTTTTTTGTCCCTGAGGGGTTTGGAGAAGGAGGAAAAAGGTAGGAATTTTTGTATCTCATCTCTTTTTATCTTGATGGACACTAACTCCTTTAGTGATCTCACCCAGTCTCCTGGTTTTAAATGCCATTTACATGGACAGCAGTGCAAGATGCAGCAACCATGAGTTTAGGAATAAAAGTGTCTCATAATTTCCAACTGTTGAAAGAACTTTAAGACTAGAAAGGAGTAAGTAATGGCACAGTTAGCTAGGGTCTGGAAGATGATGAAGACATGACATAAGATGGACAGATATAATCACTGAGCCTACAGGAACAATTTATGAAAGCCAAATATACAATTTTAAAATAGAATGTAGACCTACATCCACAGAAGCACCCCCTCTTTGTAAGATTTGTAACAAAAATTAATATGAATAGATCAATAGTTCTAATGAAGGGGTGGACCCAAGAGCCATATCAGTGCTAGCAAAATGGCAGCTTTCATGTAGCATCAGAGTCATGCTACAAGAGCTTTGTTGCCTAATTATGTCTTAAGAAAATATGGAACTCCTATAGCTACCTGAAGGATAGTGATTTAGAAATTAATCAAAAAGAAAAATCACAGATCCCCTCATTTCCCCATTTCATTTAATCAGTCTTTATTCTCCAAAGTAGTAAGTTTTCTAGATACATCTTGTAACCCTCAAAACACAGAGAAGGAAGCTCCCATTCAAAGGTATTTAACTTAAGATACTGTAAATGATACTACTTTTGTCCATTTGAAAACTATAAATTGTGCTATAACACAATTTACAATAGACAAATACACTGTTAAAAGAAAATCTTTAAACAAATTAAATTTAACAGAGTTTATTTGAGCATGATTCATAGATTAATAGCATTCACAACCAGAAGAGGTTCAGTGAACACTACCCAGCAGTGTTAGCAGTGCAATTTATAGACTATACAAAGAAGCAAGGTAGAGAAATTACCTGATTGGCTACAGTTAGGCATTTGTCATATTTGGGTATGATGTGACTAGTCACTTGCCTTATTTGGATAGGGTTCTATGGGAGGTCACTAGTTGTAATAACCAGTTAGCTGGTTGTCTGTTTGGGATTGACTAAAGCATTCATTTAAAAAGTTTGGTTATGTGCTAGGTACAATAATACAAAACTCACTAGTTTATTAGCATATCTGAATTCAAGCAGTGTTTCTCACCATGGGAAAAAGAATACCTTTCCAGATGGCTAAAGTTTTTAATGACCATTTGTGGAAAAGGACTCAAGATTTCCCATTTGCCTTTTGTAGAGTCTTTTAGGATGACTTTTTTTTTCTTCCATTTATTTAGTCTTATAGAAGCCTCTGCAGGCCAATCCTCTTTTTTAAAAGTCAATTATATGAAATATATCCCATTGTTTTAAAGGCATTTTGGAGTCTTTTTTTTTTTCTAATGTGCTTTCCAAGTTAAAACTTCCTTTTTTAAAAAAATCACTGTAATTTTAAGTTGTCCTTAGTAAGGTTAACCCATTTCCCCCCAAATATACACAGGTCTTGGGTCATAATTTTTGTACATAAACTTAGACAACTTCCCAGAAAATGGAGTCCCAGACTCCTGGAATCTCTGACTCCTTAGATTCAAATGAACTCATTTTCAGAAGTTACCTACCCAAGATCTCTAACCAAATTCAGTAAAATTAATGATCAGATCTCATGGGATTTTGGACCCAGTCTGGTTAAAGAAGTCTTCAAATAAAGTTGGAGAATTCAAAATGCAAAGATCTTAAATCTAAGAAGGAATTCACCCAGGGTCCCCAGTTGCAGTGAAAAAGCAGTGGGCACAATGAACTTGGTGGATGACTTTGCTTGGTTACTTATGCTCCTGAGAGTCACTGGAGGCTGCCTTCAGATCCCACTTCTGACACCAAATTGTTAAAAGAAAAATCTTAGACAAATTAAATTGAACAGAGCTTATTTGAGCAAAGAACAGTTCATGAATTGGGCAGCATTTGGAATTTAAAGAGACTCAGAAAGCTACATTTAAGCCACCTGAGCAGGAAGTTTTTATAGGCTGAACATTGAAGTAAAATTAACTGATTGACTTTAGGTAAGTGTTTGCCTTACTTGGGTATAATATGATTGGAGGTTTATAGTTGTAAAACCAATTGACTGGTTGGCTGTTTGAAATTAACTGAGGCTCTTTTTCAAAAGTCAATTATAAGAAATGTTTTGAAGTTGAATTCTGGTTTGTTTATACAATAGTTCTAGTTACCAAGACAACCTCAAGCTAATGGCCCCTTCTTATTTGCTTGAACAATACAAACATGCATATATAACAAAATAAAACAGTTGTTGCCAGTGCCACATGAGTGATCTAGATAATAATATGAGAAGACTTGAGAGGAAGGAAGACCAGGAAAGGGTTATCTGGGGGGCAGAGGAGGGGCTTGAATTAGACCTTTAAAGAAGAGGACAATATCAGATAAATACAGAAGAAGTGGGAGAGCATTTTAGGTGGGAGCTTTGCTTCCTTCAGTAACTGCAGATAAGACTCTCCGTTCTACATATGCAGAAACCACAGGGCATGCTCTGATTCATGTCTCAGCCTCTGCCTTTGGATTATTGTCATTCAGCTATTCCCAAGAAAAATACGGTTCCATCTTCCAAGTGTCCTGGTCACCTTCAGGCTATGGATTGCTTCTGCTGTCATGACAACCAAGAAGAACATTCATGCTGCCCTAGTGCTGTTCTTTGGCCATGAGTACACTTTAGGGGAGCGAGAGTCTAATTTTGATAACTAGTATGCACAATTCTACCAGTGTCATCTTCATTGGCAGGTGCCAACTGAGAAATAGATTTGAATCGACAGTTGTATGCCCATTATTTGAAACCTGAGAATTTCCCATAGTTAACTCTCTTATCTTCAAATTTTTGAAAAAGTTCTAAGAAAAACTGATCCTTCCCAACAGGTAACTAGATATCTTAAGACTGTTCTTTGTTTGGGGAAAGATGGAACTGTGTTCAGGCAATTTAGGTGGGCCAGATAGCTGGGTGTTCAGGGCTTTATGCAGCAGCACTGGTGGAGGTTCTAGCAGTAAGGAGGGAGGAGAGACCAAGAGGAGCAATGGAAAACCGTCCCTCAGAAGCAGAAGAGAACTTCATGATAACAGGATATTAGGATAGAGACTGGCTCGTTGAAAGAAGTTACCATTGGTGAGGTGCCAATATAGGGGCTGCTGCATCTTGAAAAAAGGAAGAGCGAGGGCACACTTGAGTCCAGTGTTGGTCATCTGTGGCAGTGAGCACAGAGAACACCTGAGCTTAACACTAAGTTTCCTTCCTTCTGAATTCGGCCAGTTTTGCAAATGAACACAGACACAAAGAAACGTAGACTTGCTTCATAGGGATTCACAATAGTTGTCATCACCACCATCACCACGGGGCTTTACATGGTATTGACTTTTGACTTTCACGTGCTTACTGCTTCTGTGCAAAGAGTAAGTAAAGGGGAGGCATGATTCCTGCCTGCATGGGGCCCACATGCAGGATCAGTCACACCACCATGGATCCCCACCAATGGAACAATGATAAGGTTGTCCATTGTTCATATGTTTTGTAATTTAACTGCTAGAGACCAACACCCAAATGATCAGTTTGCATCAGAATAAGCTATTGTAACAAAGAGACCTAAAAAAAAATGCAATGTCTCTGATAAGATAGAAGTTGATTCCTCTCTCACCTCATAGTCCTGGAGAATGAGGAGTGCTTCAGGTCAGCAGGAGTCTTTGCCCATGCCGTGACTCAGAAACCCAGGTTGCTTCCATCTTGTCTATTCTCCATCCTCTAAACCATTTTCCTTATCTATATATGCACCGTATTCAGATTGCAGTCAGTGGAAAAGGGGAACAGTGTAAGGGGCATGCTTGCTGGGTGTTACAGACTTGTCTAGGTGTAGCACATTTCTCTTCCATTGGCAAGAATGTGGTCACACAACCATCCTTCACTCCAAGGGGTCAGGGAGATGTAGTGCTGGCCTAGGCAGCACATCGTTTATGACTCCCTCACTGTGGAGGAGTAGTTTTTGGGGAAGCAGTTTTTGTGAACAACCATCACATGGGGCCTCACTTTACATGTTGAGCTGGGTTTTTTTTAGTTTTACAGTTTTTTTTTAAATCTAACAGTAAGTTTGTAAAATACAATAATTTCTAATCTCTTTATAATGGTTGCATGTTAACTTTGGTTCTCTGAATACTCTTTCTATGTGCTTCCTTAAGCCCCTCCCTGCCCCTAATTTTAAAAAGAAAAATATACTTTTTTCCTTTAGTATGAAGGAATGAAGACTCCTGGAAGAATATTCCAACATTCCTTAAGATAGTTGGGGTTGCAAATCTAGATTTGAAGACTTGGATAAGAGAAGAGTGACTTTAGATAAGTAATGAATTTTAGAGTCTGAAGAGGAGGGTGAATGAGAGGTGAGATGAGTCAGTGTTGCGTCTCAGAAGCCAATGCCCCAAAATATGGTGTTTTGCCTCAATGCCTCCCTCAAGCTGCTTCTCTCCCATTATTTCATCATCTACTGCAGGAAGGAAGAGGAAGAATGAAATCAGACCTGGTTCAGCCATATCAGATAATGCCTGTCTCTCAGGTTCACTTCCAAAGAGGATTATTTACAAGTCATTCTCTGTTTCCCCCATCCACTCATTCTCCCAATCATTTATTGCCCCTCAGTAGAATTTCTCTTTTTCCCCCTTCCATAACCTGTTTTACCAGAACCCACGCCCCCATCCTTTCTATAACCAGGAGATAATATTTAAGTTTCTATAACTCTATTAAGTTTCTAAGACTCATGAAATTGAGTCTTCATACTTAAGAATCCCATAATACACATTTAATACATTTATATGCCTTTTCTCCTATTAATCAATCTGCATCATGCCAGTGATTTTTTTTCAGCTAATCTTCAGGAAGCCAGCAGCCATGGTCCTCACATCAGTGAAAGTGTACAAACTACCGACAGAATGGGGGAGTATGAGATTTTATTGTTCATTGTCTGCTTTTGTCACATTGTGACTGACGCTTCTTTGCACAAAAGACAGGGCACTGGCTGGTTAATTATGCAAAGGAAGATTTACAACACAAACCCAGCAGAAGGGCTTTAGGAAAAACTGCATTCATTTAGGGTTAGGTCCACCAGTTTCAACTAAACACTCATCAATGCCATGACAGATATTTAACAAGGAGAAGATGATCCTGGAAGACTTCTCCCATACAAACCCAATCTCCCCCCACCCTTATCCCCAGCCCCGATTAGAAAACAAAACAAAAACAGTTTACCAAAAATGTTTAAATTCCAAAGTGACAGAAGCTTTCTTACTCTTTTCTGGGCTCTGACCCTTTGAGATAAAAGACATCAAATTTGGAAACAATAAGTCCTGCATCCCCAAAGATTCTCTTCTCTTCTCTGGTGTGCTCTTAGTTACCTATGAGCTACTTGAATTCTATAATTAACCATCGTTATGCAATGGGTAATCAACCAAGGAGATTTTTCAGTGGAAATATTCAATTTTGTGGTAATCATTTTCCTTTTTAATACAATTGAATAGAGCCATTTATATCTCTCATAACCTGCATTCCTCTCTTGGATAGATAGTTTCAAATCAGCCATTTTCCATGTAGCAAGTGTTTTCTCTGTTCCTGTGCTGTGCTTCTGTTACATTTATTTATTTATTTATTTATTTATTTATTTATTTATTTATTTATTTATTTATGATGGGGTCTCGCTCTGTCATCCAGGCTGGAGTTCAGTGGCACAATCATAGCTCACTGCAGCCTCAAACTCCTGGTTCTAAGTCATCCTCCCACTTCAGCTTTCTGAGTAGGAAAAAGTTACCATGCCTGGCTGCTTCTGTTACATTTAAAGTGGACTCCATGCTTGCTGGGAAAGGTGATAACAAGAATCAAACTCAGCCCTACTGGTCTGTTCACAACGGAAGTTTTACCATAAAAGATGAATTGCAAAGTAATAACCAACTGAAGCCAAAACAGTCAATGCAATTACCCTTTGGTACATTTTGGAGCTAATGATATTTAAATCGATATGACTGAAAAAGAAAAATAAATGTCAAACCAAATACCAGAGAATGAATAACCTACTGCAAGATTTCTAGAATCATAAACTGTTCCCTGTGCTCTAAGATTGCTCTGAGAACCATGTCAATACACTAGTCTCATGATAATTAAAAAATCTAAAAAGCCAATACTTATTTTATTGAAGCCACAAATGTAAATCCAACTTGGCCTATGAAGAAATTAACACAAAGTTCAGACTGTGCTCAAGTTTTGGCAGTAAGCAATAATTCTTAGCATTTCTATAAATAACTGAAAAACTCAAGATACCAGAGAATCACAAAAGTTGGAAAGAACTTGAGAAACTAATTCCTTCATTTTACAAATTTGGAAGCTGTGGCCCACAAAAGTGACTTGGTCACACTGCTGGTCTATGCCTCTTGACTGACCCAATGATCTTTAATAACAGATCTTGATATCCTTATCTTAGGTATCATCCCAGTCCTCTCTTCTCCATTCTATTGTAAAACAAGTCCTTTTTAAAAACAACTATGAAGTTTGGGGAACAAAAATAAATCTTAAGTTTTCTCTATTTTGATGTAAGCAAATGTTAACTCTGCATCACCTTGAATCTATCACATAAAGCCTTTATAGTGGCATACAGGCCATGTGATCAGGCCTTTCAGTGAGGCCAGTTGCCAGGGAAATCTCAGAAGGAGCTTTATCAGATCCCACAAGGTGAGGAATGAAAAAGACAATCCGACATTAGTGGCCTCAGACACAGAAACACCCATAGCCTAACAAGAATAAGACCAACCAAGGAAAAACAGAATCTGAAGCCCTTTAGATAAGAAATCCAGGCCCATATTAGAAGTCAGAAAATAGAGATAAATAAATGAGATTCCAAAGACAGAAAAATGGAGAAGATCACAAAAAAATGGGTGAAGAGGTGACCTCAATGATGACTGGGGTGGAGGTAGAGATGTGATCCCAAGCAGGTTGAATGAGTGGGATGGTATACCTTTTAACTTCTAGGACTGAGTAGGGCCTAGTGGAGAAGTCTTGGTCCCAAGTAAAGTCCTAACTGTAGCCATGATTTTACTCATTTGTTCAATTCACTCATTCATCTAATTTTTATGACTACCCGCTGTGGTCATCTAGCTATGTGTGGTACTAGGGAATAAGCCAACAAATAAGATAGACATGATAGACCTGCCTCCACAGTCCTCACAGTCTATCAGGGAGACAGGTATCAAACATTCATTACACAATTTATTTCTTTATCTTTGTAGCCAAAGTTATGAAGGAAAAGCACATTGTATGCTTACAGTGAGAATTCTTAAAAACAGGATCTAACTTATGTTGGAGACAAGGGGAGCACTGTAATGTCGGTTTCTAAAATAAAAACAAATATCAACTGGAAGTCGATTAATTTGCATTTAACATCCCTGGATATACAAAGTGTTATTAATTAGCAGTATCAGACAAGAGTGTGCACCTGAACTAACCATGTATACTAGAAACCCAATGATGAAGATGAGAAAAAGAGATTCTACTGGGGAAGCCAGAGAAACCAGAAGAGCTTGAGATACCCATGCTGTCAGATAACAAGCAAAGACAAGGCTCTGTCTCGCTTTCACTTACTCAAAGCTGAGACCACAGCCTGCAAGGAGATAGGTCACTGAACGCAATGCCATATGAAGCAGTGTCTGACCTCTTGACCTGCATTCGGTTTTCACATTATTGAGGACTGCTGCATTCCCAATCTTCTTCATTTTCAACCCCAGGAACCTAATCTCTGCACTGTTCTCAGACTTCTGGATACTGCTCGCCTCTGTGCTGGGATCTTTGCTGGTAAATATCTGGACTGGACTAAGTATTAAGTGTGTCTTGCTTATCACAAACACGGAGACTGATGTTCCGGTTTTTGACTTATCTTTGGAATCGTGCTCCCATGGTCAAACTTCATAGCTCTACAGAATTCCAAGGATGCCTGCACCTCTCAGGTAGAGGCTAGAGCCCCGGCCTGACACCTAAACTGAATTTATTGGGACCTCATAACTCTATGTGATTTGACCCACCATCACCAAGCCCTGCCCCTAGAATAAGGGCCTGATGATATCCCAGCTACAAGCTAACACTGTGACATCAGAACTGGATGCATATGAAACAAACTCCATGTTGTCAACACCTCCCAGAATGTCCCCTGACTCTGAGATACCCAGGTATAAAAGGGAGGGTGTGTGTGTGTGTGTGTGTGTGTGTGTGTGTGTGTGTGTGTTGTATGGTGGGAGAAAAATGTTGAAAAAACGAAGGAAATTCATTTGACAGTAAACACTGCAGAGTATCTATGTCACATGTTTGCCCAAATGCCTTGAGCAGCCCTAGAAATAATAGAGGTTACAAACCCACACTGCCTGATCTGAGAGTGATTCCTACACTGTCAGATCAGATCTGCAGATCATATTCTTCTGAGCACAGCACTTTAAAAAGAATTTAGACAAACTTGAAAGAGTAATCAGACTAGTGAAAGAGCTGGAGATCCTATGAGAGTGCAAACACTAAAGAAAATAGTTGTCCAGCCAGAAGGAAAGAAGACTGAGAACTGTTTTCAACTGATAAAAGGGCTGTGGCTGGGCATTAGGCCAATAAGAAGCAAAAAGGAGACAGATTTTCAAATCAATATAAGCAGGGTTTTCTAGTAGGCTAATTCTAGTGGGCTTGCACAGAGACAACAGGCTGCTGCAAATGTTTGAGATGGGGGAGAAATCAAGCCAGAGTTAGCAGCTGTGTGTTCACTGGGGCCCGGGTGGTGATTCTGAAAAGGAAAGAGACTAGTTCTCATTTCCCTCAAGCTAGATGTGGACAAGCTTCCTTGGCCCTTTCCCATATGCCTATCAAAAGAAGCATATAGCCGGGATCGGTGGCTCAGTCTGTAATCCCGCGCCTTTGGGAGGCTGAGGTGAGTGGATTGCCTGAGCCTGCAGGTTGAGACC
>NW_007009547.1:251712-325775 GCF_000164805.1 Carlito syrichta | reverse complement strand
AAAAAAAAAAAAAAAAAAAAAGAAGCATATACTCTTGGTTCCTGCCCAGTTGAAGCCACTGAACCAGGAGAAGCAGCTGGTCATTCTGGGAGACCCTCTGGCCCACCACTGGCAGAGTCAGGACTTAGTGTGATTTTGCAGAAAACTGTGCAAATTTTTGTCAGATGATACTGATGACAGCGGATGATACTGATGACAGCGGTGCTGCTATGTATCAAGGGTTTACTGTGCTCCAGACACTTTGATAAATATAGTGAGTATAATATCTCATAAAATCCTTATACCCACCTGTCATAGCTGAAATGTTTGTCCCCTCCAAATCTCATGTGGAAAGGTAATCCTCAGTGTTGGAGGTGGTGTCTTGTGGGAGGTGCTTGGGTTATGGGGCCGGATCCCTCATGAATGGCTTAGTGCCCTTCCCATGGTAATGAGTGAGCTCTCAGTCTATCAGCTCTCTTTTACTCAAGTGCTGGTTGTTTAAAAGAGCCTGGTACCTCCTGCCCTTGGCATGTGACACGTCTGTTCCCCCTTTTCTACCATAAATAAAAGCTTCCTGAGGCCTCACCAGAAGCTGAGCAGATGCCGGTGCCATACAGAACTGTGAATGAAATAAACCTCTTTTCATTATATCTCACTCAGGTATTCCTTTAAAGCAATGCAAAACAGACTAATACACCATCCTATGAAATAGCTTTTATAGTCCTCATTTTCCAGTGGAGGAAGTAGAAATTCAGAGAATTTGAGTTTTCTGCAAGGCCATTCAGTTGCTGTGTGGGGCGGCCCGAGCCCTGTGGCTCTCAGTTCTTCTCCACTGTGGGTGAGACCACCCTCACCTCCAGGCCAGCACCACCCTGTGGAGCTCTGTGATATAGTAGAAAAAGCCTGTGAGTTAGAATCAGATAGGTCTGGGCTTAAAACCCGACTTATCACCTCTTATAGCTATGTGATCTGGGGCAAACAACAGTCTCTTTAGCCCTCAATTTCTTCGTCTTCAAAATACCTACTTCTTGTATATTGTGAACTCATATGCGATCTAACAATTAAGTTCACCAACTCATCCTAGAAAAAGTGCTACATACCTCATTGCTGAATATCACTATGGTCACCTTCGAAGTACCGCCTTGAAGAGTACTTGGCAACAACTAGGCGCTTGACACCAATGCCAGCGCCTAGTCCACCCGTCAAAGAAATTTTGGAACTCTTTATCTGGAATGGCCATTAGAGCTGTGGTCCTATTACCCTTGATGTCCTGAATGTCATCAAAATGTTTTCCTTTCAAAATTCTTTTATCTTCACGGAAAGAAAGTCACTGAGGGGCAGATCAGATGAGTAGGGAGGGTGCTCCAATACAGTTATTTGTTTACTGGCTAAACACTCCCTCACAGACAGTGCTGTGTGAGTTGGTGCATTTTCATGATACAAGAGCTCCTTCGGGACCATTTTTGTACACGTCTTTCTCATGCCAGGATTTTCCTAATTGTTTTTCTATCGATATTTATTTGGTCTGCTATGCTTCTCACAGTCAGTCAACAATTTTGACGTACAATTCAACAAATTTTTGCAATGTTTTCATCAGTTCTGCTCACTACTGACTGTCCTGACCTCTCTTTATCAGTGACACTTTCTCTCCCTTCAGAAAAATGTTTAATCCATTTGTACACTGCTGTTTTTTTCATGGCATTATCCCCATAAACTTGGTCTAACATGTCCCTGATTTCACTTCTACTCTTGCCAAGTTTAACAAAAATTTAATGTTTGTCCATTGCTCTAATTCAAGCTCTGACATTCTCGTGATGGCACACAAAAACATGCAACAACAATAATGAACACTACTCAGCAAGACACCACCACACATTGACATGAACACTGCTTGAGACATTGATATACCAAGGTTATAAAACATTACTGAGTTGTTTGCAAATGCGTGGTGGCAAGTCCATGAACTTAATTGTCAGATCTCGTAATATCATTTTCAAGGAGTCAGGTTCTGAAATAAGTGAAAAACTAAGATAGTTAAGTGTATCCTTGATAAATCTCTTAAGGAAATGGTGCACTTGGAGCCCCTCATGTGTCAGGCAACTTTCTCCACTGGGGTGGCAGATGTAATCGAGTCAGGCAAAGTCCCTGTTCTTCTGGGGCTTGCCATTCAGTGGAGGTGACAGTCAGCACACAGCAGTGACTGAGTGAGTATTACGCACTATTAAAAACCTACATGGTAATAGGGAGTGACAAGGAAAGGCTTCTCCCGGGAGGTGGCATTTCAGCGGAGATCTGAGTGACAAGAAGGAGTCTTATGCAAAAATGAAAGGCAGAAGCACTGAGGCAAAGGGAAGGCTTCTACAGGGAGAAGGAGCCAGAGCCAAGCAGTCAACAGGAGACTAGCCCAAGGTGGGACCAAGCAGTTAGACAGTGAGTTAGATGGTTTGGGGCTTGTTTGTTTTCCAAGTGTGCTGGGAGAGGTCCAAGCAAAGGCACATCGTGATCCGAATTTCTTTTTCAAGCTCTATCTGACAGCTATGAGGAGAATGAATCTCAGGCTAGTGGGGGGAAGCAGGGAGGTCAGTTAGGAAGTTTTGCAGCAGCTCAGGCAGAAGGTGCTGAAAGCCCAGATTTGGGGTGTTGGGAAGGGGATGGAAAGTAGCAGGAGAGTTAGCACATGCTTTGGAGGGTGTGTTGAAAAAGATAGCTGGTAGATTGGATGTAGGAGGTGGGGGAAAGAGGGAATCAAGAATAACTCAAGGATAACCAATATTTGCAATTAAGTCCAACAAAACTCTCTCTCTTTTTCCTTCCAGTACTGATAATGTTTTGTTGACTGAACAACAAATGAAATAGTTGTCTTCCATATTGCATGGCGAAAAAAATGTGTATCTTTAAACACTAGACTCATTCTCAGCCTGGGAAGATGCTCGTACTCTGAAAGACACATAGGACATAAGGCCAGTGAATTGATGCTTTCCTCATTTTACTCACTTGGGGGCAAACCCTCATTTAGTGGACTGGCAGGGATATATAAATTTAAGTCTATTCTCATGTCTTTCTCTTGCATAGTAAATTCAGGTCAGTTAAATGTGCCTATCCAGTGAGTCCACAATAATAGAACCATACATTATGTTAAATCATGTCTTCAAACAGAATTTCTAGTTTAGGTGAGCTCAGTGGCTCATACCTGTAATCCCAGCAGTTGGGGAGGCAGAGGCGAGAGGATTGCCTGAGCCCAGGGGTTCAAGACCAGCCTTGGCAACATGGCAAGACCTCATCTCTACAATAAATCAAAAAATTAGCTGGGCATGGCACTGCATGCCTGTAGTCCCAGCTACTCAGGAGGCTGAGGTGGAAGGATTGCCTGAGCCCAGTCAGTCAAGGCTACAATAGCTATGAGCATACCACTGCACTCCAGCCTGGGAATCCGACTCAAGAAAAAAAAAAATTCTAGTTTGTATTTTGTTAACTACCTGAGAAGATTTGTCTATTCATCTTGCTTGTGTGCAGTGGGGATAATGACACCCTCATCCTTACGTGGTTGTTAGGAGGCTGACATGAGGTTGAACGCAGTGCTGGTCCATTGAGAGAATCCAACAAAAGGTGTGGGTTCCTGTCCCTTCACCAAAGAACCTCTGAGTAATTTCTAATCATTTGTTCACTCAATGACTATTTATTGAGTGCCTACTATGTACCAGTTGCTGTCCTAAGTGTTATGAAGGTAGCAGTGAATCACATAAAGTTCCCACCCCATGGGGTTGACATTCTATTGGGAGAAAATAGGCAAGGATCTGATAACAAAATAAGTAATGTCCCAGCCTGGGCATCTTAGTGAGACCTCACTGCTAAAATAACTTTTCAAAAAATTAGCAATGCATAGTGGCACACATCTATAATCCCAGCACTTTGGGAGACCAAGGCAGGAGGATCGCTTGAACCCAGGAGTTTGAGACCAGCCTGGGCACATAGTGAGACTCCATCTCTACAAAAAATTTTTAAAATTAGCCAGGCGTGGTGGAGTGCACCTGTGGTCCAAGTTACTAAGGAGGTGGGAGAATTGCTTGAGCCAGGAGTTCAAGGTTGTAGTGAGCTATGATCTTTCCACTGCACTCCAGCCTGGTGACAGAACAAGACTCTGTCTCTACAAATAATAATATAATCTCAGATTGTAAATAGAACACCAGGTTAATAAGTGATAGAGTGGTCACAGAAAACCCCTGTGGGGTAATGACATTTGCACTGAGATTCATGCTTTCTAGTGTAGAAAAAATTTCCTCAGTTCCAACATTGTGACCACTACACCAATAATCACATTAAAACTGAACCTTAAAAAATAATATTTGATTAACTGAAAATTTTGGTCCAGAGAAGGTTAACGCAACCTCTTTCTGCTTTACCTATTGTTTGAGAATTTTCATAAATACTAATGTATTTAATTCCTGTCTTTGATGGAGTTAGTATAGTAGAAACAGGGGCTAATGAACTAAAAACGTATTTTGAGATCTAAACGTCATTATTTGGATCCTAATACAGTGCTTCAAATATTGATGTTGGAAAGAAAGGCTGAGTCAAATTGGATACCCATCCAAGCAGCAACCTGGAAGTTCTTTTTAAAATAAATCATTGTTCTTTTTAAAATAAATCAGGGTTGGTGGCTCAGCCTGTAATCCCAGCACTTTGGGAGGCAGAGGCAAGTAGATTGCCTGAGCCCATGGATTCGAGACCAGCCTGGGCAACTTGGCGAGACCTCATCTCTACAATAAATCAAAAATTAGCCGTGTGTGGTGGTACGTGCCTGTAGTTTCGGATACTTGGAAGGCTGAGGCAGAAGGATCACCGGAGCCCAGCAGGTTGACACTGGGGTGGCCGTGAGTGTGCCACAGCACTCTAACCTGGGCGACAAAGTGAGACTCCAACCTAAAATAAATAAATAGATAAATAAATAAAAACAAATCATTTTACCCAAAAAGCAAGTTGAAGGGGAATTATGAAATATCTTGTGTTCTCCTAGTCTTCTGTTTCTAAGTTCTTCATCTTGTTCTTCTGATCCTCTTGAATCAACTCCTTGAACATCCCCTGAGTTAATTCCTCTTTGGGTTACAAATCCAGGGTCAAAAAGTCATTTGTGCTTAGGTTAGAAAAAGTGACTGATAATCGGCTGTTTTCTGTAACAAATTACCACAGACTTAGTGAACTTGAAACAACACACATCTATTATCTTACAGTTCTGGATGTCAGAAGTCTGACATGAGTCTACAGCCATACCACCCTGAACATAATCTTGTCTGATCTCAGAAGCTAAGCAAGACTGGGCCTGATTAGTACTGGTTGGGAGAAGTCTGAAATGGGAATTATTAGGTTTAAATTAATGTCTGGGCAGGGCTGTGCTCCTACGGAGGCTTAAGGGAAGAGTCTAATTCCTTGCCCTTTCCAGCTTCTAGATTGCTGCCCATCTTGACTCGTGACCCCTTTCTCTATCCTCACAGCCAGAAGCATACTGTCTTCAAATCTGTTTCTCTACCACAATCCCTGCCTTCATAGTCACTCTGATCCCCTGCCTGCCTCCTTTTAAAGACAATTTTTAACTGATACATAATAGATATACATATTTTGGGGATACATGCGATAATTTGGTACATTCATATAATCAAATCAGGGTAACTGATATCCATCACCTTAATTTTTTTTATCTTTTCTTCATGCTAGGAACATATGAATTGTTTTCTTCTAACTATTTAGAAATGTACAATTGATTAATGTTAACTATAGTCACCCTACTGATCTATCAAATACCAGGTATTATTTCTTCTAAGTGTATATTTATACTCAGTAATCAACCTCTCTTGATCTGTCTCTCCCCATTACCCTTCTCAATCTCTGGTAATCACCAATTTACTCTTTATGAGATCCACCATTTTAGCTCCATATGAGTGAGAACATGTGCTGTTTGTTTTTTTGTGTTATGTTATTTCATTTAACATAATGATCTCTGGTTTCATCCATGTTGCTAAGTGGAAATATTTCATTCTTCTTTTTTTAAATCTGCCTGTCTCCTTCTTATAACATCCCTTGTAATTACGTTGGGCCACCTGAGTAATCCAGAATCATCAGCTCATTTCAAGAGATGATGATTGAATGTAATCACCCTTGCAAAGTCTATTTTTCCCCTTTGTCATGTAAGGCAGCATATTCACAGGTGTCAGAGATGAAGACATGGACATCTTTGGGAAGGGATGGGGATGGGGAATATTATTCTGTTGATCCCTGCAGGTATCCATTCAAGGGAGATTTGTTAACAGGAGACCTAGTCAGGATTCACATGCACATCTTTTCATGCTAGGACAGTATTTAAAGCCAGTACACTAGAGTTTCCCATAAGTGAGCAGAATGATAAATACAGTGATTAGTATTCCAGAAGTGACCCACGACCAGGTCACATTCCAGACCATAGGTCCTGATTTGAGGCTAGAAACCTTAGTCTCTGGATCCAAGTGGCATTTCCATATCAGGGTCATCACACCGGCCAGGTATAACCTGCAATCTCAGGAGACTCTGAAGTCCTCTGGGGGCCAAAGGAGATTCAGCCCAGGACCAGGCAGGGTGAAGATGTTTCTGAGTGGCCAGCAGGGCTCTTTGCAGAGTGTGACATAGGAAACTAGAAGTTAAACTTGTGTCTTTGATCCTTAACTTGTTAGAGCCCTGGAGAGAATTTTGTATAGACAAAGCAAAAGCCAGAATTGTGATTGAATTACAACCCCGGAGGCCTGTGTGCGGCAGCTGATCAGCTGAAGATGTTGAACCAAGACAGAGCTCTTCGGTTCCTGGGAAATCCGGATTTTCTCTATGTTGAGCCCAACAAAGGTCAGCCTGTCAACTCCACATCCTCAGGCAAAGGACCTGAAAAAAGGGAACACATGCCACACTGGCCAGTTTTACATGTGTGTATGTGAATTGACCTTATTTTGGGGATTAAAAAGACTCTCTGTACACTTTAGATAAGAATGACCCTGTGGTTTGTTATTCAGGCCAAAGTCTGTCCTCTTTTCCTTATGTAATCAAATCAATACAATATAGTTTAATCCTGAAACTAAGGAAGAGGCAATTAGCTGGAAGTGCCTTCGGCCAGCTCTCAACTTTCAACTTTGGGATGACCAACAGCAACAATAACAGCAACAACTGCAACAAATATTCTAGTCTTTTCTTTCTTACCAGAGTCTCAAGTTTCCTACTTGAATTGCAGCTTCTTCAAGGTTATAATGTACCGGTTCTTTGAGAAGATCTAGTTCTCGTTCCTCACCCCAGTATATTCATTCACAGATTTATTTTTTGAAGCCTATTGACAGACTCTTCTCTGTTTATGATCGAAGCTGCAGAGCACAGTTCCTGGACTTATTGAGTTGATGAATTAAAAGAGGAGACCAGAGCCATCCTGAGTCACAGAAGCATGGGCTATTGAAGTTGTACTCTTTGATGTTTCTGCCACAAAGGAAACCCCTGAGAGAGAGGACTGTGTCTGGGAGAGAAGGCATTCAAACATTTGTTAAATGAAAGAATAAAAGCATTGTTTGGGCCTCGGAAGGGAAGATACAAGCGCAGGTGTCTCTCTCTCAGGAATGAGGTTCCCAGTACCATGAAAGAAAGAACAGCTCCTGGAAGTTCGAGTTCTGGATTCTAGATCTGCCCCTGTATGGTGTGTGACAGGGCACAGTCACATAGTATCCTCAGGGCCCCAGCTTCCTACCTGTGGAATGACAGATTCAGATGACAAAGAAAGACTTTATGCTCTTCAGCCATGCTCATGGCTCAGCCCAGAACTCACTTTAGTGAACACACCACCATCCAGCACTGGTGGGGAAATGAGTCGTTCTAACCTAGAAAATGCTGTGATTGACTGGTACTACCTGTGCTTTGCACAGAGAACAATTTATGAAGAATTAGAGTAGAATACATTTAATACCATAAGAATGTCAGACACTTTTCCCTTGATTCATGAAACATTTCAGGGTCTAGTAATTGCTCTGATCTATTAATGAATGAAAGCTCAGCACTTAGTTAAGACTTTTCCTCCCACTAGTTATAGAACTTAGACCATGAGGGAATCTCCGTTATCATCTGAGCCTGGGTGAAGGCGAAAATTAGAGTAATACTTCCAAGTGGACACAGCAAGTTAAATGAGAGCCAGGAAAGAAACCGACCCCCTATTCTCAGGTCCCTCCTGCACTTTGTTTTTGTTTTTTTATTTTAGAGTTGTGGAGTACAACAAGTGAGGATCTACTACATAAGTAAGTTGCTTACAGGTGAAGTTTGGGCTTCTGACAGGCTGTCCCCTGATGGTGGATCAGGTACCCAGTGTGTTGTATTGCCACATGGCCCACATTCCTCTCCGGTCCCCGCATCCCCTAGCAGTGTCCTGTGTCTGCCGAGTCTACCCTTGTTAAGCTTACATGACCAGTAATCAGGGTTCACTTATGAGTGAGAAATACAGTATTCAGTTCTTTGTTTCTGTGATAGTTTACTTAGTATGATGGTCTCCAGCTGCATCCATGTTGCTGCAAACCTGCCTGCACTTTGATGCCACTCTCAGCCTTCACTCAACAAATATATGTTAGGCTTGGCTTTGGCCTGGCACTGTTCTGCGTGCTGAAGATAGAGCAGTGGACACGCAGCCTGGCATTCTTTCTTTCTCCCATCTTTGTGGGGAAGATGGAAAATAAATGAACAAAAGCATCCCAGGTGGTCACAGGTGCTATGAAGAAAGCAACATGATCAAAATGGTGGGGTGGAGTGGGTTGTTTAGATTGAAGGGCAGAGAAGGCCTCTCCAGGCAGAAGCTCTTCAGCTGTGGTAAATGGAGTCACAGACTAACTTGAAACTCACTTTAGGACTCACCCAACTGGTGGGAAATGTGTTTTTCTAATCTATAGAACGTTGTGATTATTCTAGATACCATCCGAGTTGAAGTCTGAATGATGAGAAGGAGCCGACCATGTATGTGTCTGGGAAAGTCTTCCAGGCAGAGGGAACAGCAAGTGCAGGGGTAAGAACAACGAAGAGAGAGAATCTGGTGTGAATTGAGTTTGGCAACAGGAAAGAAAGTGGCACATGATCGGGTCAGAAAGCTTAGCAAGTCGAGAACTGGCTATGGTAAGGAGCGTGGTTTTTATTTCATATGCAGTTGAAAGGTGCTGGAGGGCATGAAACAGGGTGATTGCAGGATCATATATATATATCTATTGTTGTTGTTGTTGTTGTTGTTGAGTTGGGGTCTCACTCTATCTCCCAAGCTGGATTGCAGTAGCGTGATCACAGCTCACCACATCCTCTACCTCTCAGGTGATCCTTTCACCTCAGCCTCCCAAGTAGCTAGGACTATAGGCATATGCCACCATGCCCAGTTAATTTTTTGATTTTTGTAGAAATGAGGTCTTACTGGTTTCGAACTCCTGAGCTTAAGCACTCTTCCTGCCTCACCTTCCCAAAGTCCTGGTGGCTTAAACCACCATGCCTGGCCAGGATCCAGTTTGTTTTTAAAAGATTGCTGTGGCTGTTGTTTGGGGAATTGTGTAGTGGGGAAAAGTAGAGTAGGGAGATCACTTATGGAGCTGGTGGGATAGAGCCAGTGAAGACAATGGAGGCATGGACTAGGGAGGCAGGAAGGGAGATGGAGACAAATGGGAGAATCAGAGTATATTTGAAAAGCAGTGGCAATAGGACCTATTGTCACATATGGGATGTGAAAGAAAAGGAGAATTCAAGGAAGCCAGCAGCTACAATGACTCGAGGACAAACAAGTACAGTCACAGGAAGCAAGTTTTGTTTTAAATGTGGTAAATTCAGGTTGCTCATTAGACATCTATTTCTGGAAACATTCTCTAATTTAGACTAGCATTTGCTCCTATATGTCTGAATTAAATGAGTTTTCCTATGTCATGCTCTAGAAACTCAAGTTCCTGCCTGTCATTCCTGGACAAGTAACTGGTTGTTCTTTAAAGGCAACAATGATGTAATATATTTGAGAAGATGCCCCGATTTCTCATTTTCATATACCCCGCCTGACCTCTAGTTGTGCCCCAGTGTTTCTTTTCCTTTATAGACAACCATGGGACATCCTCACAGCAGATGGGAGAGGCAGTGTAGACCCAGAGGCACTGAGACAACTGGATCACAGTCCCCAGGACATGACTTTCGAGATACCCTAAGTGGATTAAGTAGTCGTCATTTGGACTTCTTTCTATTTATGTTGGATAATCAAAGGAAAAGTTTGTATGAGATGGGATATTAGTTTGGAGAAACTTTAAGTGAGGGGCAAATGCCAGCAGCCGTCTATCAAGAGAGAAGAGGGGACCTGGAAACCCTGAGAATCCAATGAAAGAACCCAGACGAGGGGCTTAGTGGAGGCGGTCATTTCCCCAGGGACTAGGAATCTGGAGAAAAGATGAATTGATGGAAGATACAGGTTACAACTATGAAGAGACGTGGGCTTCCTAGATAGGCAGGTAGAAAAGGTGGCTTGGGTTGGGATCAAGGGATAGGTGTCAAGAGCTAAACAAAGAGGCTGCAAACTCAAGCGGTCTCTAAAGGCCATGAATCTGGATGCTCAAGGCTATACTTATGGTTTTCCCCCAGGACTTTTATACCACTGATATTCCTGGGATTATCTCACAGCTGGAGTTAAGTCCCTACTCACTGGTAGGCAATTTGTGAAATGGTAAAAAGCTCAGGCACAGGAGTCAGAGAGCCTGGGTTTGAATCCTGACTCTACCATTTACTTGCTATGAATGTGGACATGTCACTTACATTCTCTGCATCTCAACTACATCATCATTAAAATGCGGGCAATGATTTACCCTCTATAGTTGTTGTGAGGATAAAAGGACCTGATCTGTATTATGGCCTTGAAGTAGTTCCTGGACTATATTAAGCCCATTAAGATACCATTTCCTATAGGAAGAAAAATAGAGGGAGAAATGGGACAGATATTGTAGCTTCTTATCCCCCCAACTCCTTGTGAGGTAGAAGAGGCCGAAGTTAACATGACCTCTTCTCATGTCTTTTTTGGCATGTTGATATAAGTGGTTTCCTCAGCAAAGATGAAGATACACTGGATCATCTCTCATCTACATTGGAGGAAAAGGAGGATGACTGACTACTTTAGTCGTTATTAAAACATGTGAAAAACATTAAAACAGCAGCACAATGTCTGATTCCACCTCCTAATAACACTGCTAATTTACTACACTCGAGATATATGTGGATGGTAAGACCCTTTGAAACACCACTGTGAGATACATTAAAATTTTATAGCCTAAGAGCGTTTGAAAAATACTCAAAAAATCCAATGCCTGATCTTGACCTCTGTCCCTGTCAGTTTATGCCATTTCTCTCCTGTGGAAACATACTTGAAAATTATTTTAAAATGTAATAGGATGAATTATCAATTCATTAAAGAAAACAAAACCATTCTAATTAACAACTATTCACAGGAAAATTGCTCACTGCTGCAGGGGCAAGATAAATGCCAACCCAAAGCTAGAGAAATTACACCAACAACACGTTCCAGTTCAATTATTTTGTCTTCACTCAGACAAGTAATTGATGCCTGATCATTTTGCCTGGTGGGTGTTGATGGAAAGGGAGTGATTTCTCCCCATGCTGGACCAAGATCACCAGCAGTTTCTAGACTGTGGCTCAGGGAACAAAAGAGCTGACAAGGCAAGCTCATCAAGCAAACATGTCCCCAGACCAATCCCCCTGAGAAAATGGAGACAGGACAGCCATCCCCACAGAATCAGAGCAGAGACTATCCTTGCCAGCCTTCTTGCTGGGAGTTTGTGCCCCAAAGCGGCCTCTTAGACTTAGTAAAATTTCTCCAATTCTAGATCCAGAACGTACAGAAGCAACTTTGTGCTTGGCAGAAAGAAAACTTGATGGTGATTTTTCTCCTTCCTGTTATCAGAGGTAGTTATGACAGTGACAATGATCTTTGCTAAAGAAACCCATCGTTAGATGACTGATTGAGTGCTTCATTTCATGCTGTTCTAAGACTTTGATAGCTAAATGATTATTGAATGAAAGATTTTTAAGCACTGTTACTTCATATTCAAGAACACGGAGAAAAGTATCCTTCAGATGCCCATCTCCATGGTGAAGTGGAAAGAATTTCTTAACAGTCATTTGAATAATTAGGGAGTCAAATCACAGCCCAGGGATATAGGATTTTCAGCACTAACCTGGACAAAGAGGTGGATTAAGCAGCTGATTATTATCACATGTCCGAATAGGTCCTCACTGATCAAATCTACTTCAGTTCAAAATTCCTGTTTGTGTAAATTAAATAACACCATAGGACTTACTGATATAAACATCCTACTTGGTAGAAAAGTGGTCATAGAAACAAAAACCTAATACTGAGACTGAGAAACATAAAAGTAAAGCCTTGCCACAATGGATACTTTCACATACCCTTGTCGGACAGCTGACAACTGCTGGGTTTTATCTTGCTTTGATGACAATTCAGCAGGCAGAACTCCTAGACACTTAGGAGTTATCAGCAAGTGGTTTTCTCCCCAGGAATAGATAATACAATATGTTGGTCAATAGGACCCATACTGTTAGATAAATAACACATTTGAGGGTATTCTAGAGTTGAAAGAGATCTTTTATGACCGTCTAGTCCAACCCAGAGAGGTTAAGACCCTTGTATTGGGTCACACAGTTAGTTAGGGGCAGACCTAGAACATAAAACCAAGTTTTCTGTACTCCTGATTCAGATTCTTTCTATTTCACTAAGTTGTTGCTTGGAGGACACATTTAAGTCACTTGAGTTAAAAAAAAAATCAACAGAAGTATTCAACTTGCATAGTATTGCACGTATTTAATAGGGACATTTTCCTTTTCATTTGCAACTATAAGTAACTGGGGAGGAGGCAGATATCATTTACTTCTTTAGAATGCTCAGAAACTTCCAGAAAAGTACTCTGTACATACTAGACACATTGTAAATATTTGTTGAGAAAGGAACTAAAGAATTGGTGGAAAATGATCTTATTTATTTGGACTGTATGGGAAGTTATGCTAGGTAGGATAATTTTTTCAGTTAACAAAGACTTTGTCTTATAAACGTGAAGTCATCTTGTTTTAACTCTGCTATATGGACATACCAGTCATGTTTCTGTCTTCTTAAGTATATGTTTCTTCTTGAACATAATTTTATCTTTTCTGAGAAGTGGCATTGATTATTTTACTATGTACAACTGAGACTTTGGGGTTTTGGAAGTGTGAGCTATTTGTCCCTACAAATAGGGATTTGTTTTACTATGGGTTTCTTCTGTGTCTTTTTTTTTTTTTTTTTCCTTACCTTACTGGTCACCATAGGTGTGAATCAGACACACTCTAGGGGCCTGAAAACATTGGTAAGCAAGATAGATGTGGCTTCCAGTCTAATCTGGAACTCAAACAAACCAGGTGACTCATTACAATCTGAGGTCAGTTCTAGAAGAAAATTGTTAAGATAGAGAACAATATCTGAGGAAGTGTGGGCACTCCTAGAACGGGTTATTAGGGATGGCCTCACTGAGGGGAAGTGACAATTAAGCTATGTCCTGGAAAGAGGACATAGAGAGGGACAACATGAGAGAATGCCTGGGTTCTTTTAGCAGCTCTCCCCCCCGACCCCCCAGTTTCCCCCCACTTTCATTGCTTCTGTGATTCACTATAAATCAAAAAATGACTAAAGGTTGCCAGCAAATATCAGAAAACACCCATTTGTTAAATAATCATGTTAGTGGAACACAGAGATGTTGCTCTTAAGGAAATTTGAGTTCTTTCTTGAGATAAAAGATATGATTTTTAGGACCTCTATTTCATACATTCTTCATCTCAACTTGAAAAGTATTAAATGCCTACTACTTGCAAAGCACTGAACATCAGAGGAATTTAAAAAAAGAATAATACATGGTCTTCTCTATCACAGGAATTGTGTTAGTGAGGGTAAGATAGGCTATGCTACAGTAACAAGTAACTTCAAAATCTCTGTGGCCTAATACAGTAATAGTTTATTTCTCATTTACAACATTTCCTGTATAGGTTGGAAGCTCTCCCACAAGTATGGTTGACTCTTGAACAATGTGAGTGTTAGAGGTGCCACTCCCCATGCATTTGAAAGTCTGTGTGTAACTTTTGACTTTCCCCAAACATAACTACTAATAACAACTGTTGACTGGAAGTCTTGCCAATGACATAAACAGTCAATTAACACATATTCTTTGTATGTATTATATACCATATTCTTTTTAAAAGTAATTTATTTATTATAGAATTGTGGGGTACAAGTGGAGATTTGCTACATAAGTAGGCTGCATGCAGGTGAAGTTTGGGCTTCTAGGTGGCCCTCACTCCCCCTGGTAATGGACAAGGTACCCTTTGTGTTGCCACAAGCCTTCCACCTCTCATCTCCCTCCCTCCCCTAGCAGTAACCAGTGACTGCCAATCCCACCCTTGTGCTAATGTGACTAGTGTTCAGGGCTCACTTATGAGTGAGAACATGCAGTATTCAGTTCTTCATTTCTGTGATAGTTCACCTATATATACTGTATTCCTACATAAGAGAAATTCAAATATCATTAGAAAATCGTAAGAAAATATATTTACAATTCATTAAGTGGAAGTGTATCATCATAAATGTCTTCATCCTCATCATCTTCATATTGAGTAGGCTGAGGAAGAAGAGAAAGAGGAAGGGTTGGTCTTGCTGTATCGGGCAGCAGAGGTGAAAGAGGCCAGAGAGGCAGGCACATTCAGTGTAACTTTTACTAGAAAAAAAAAATCCATGTATAAGTGGCTGCTCACAGTTCAAAACCATGTTATTCAAGGGTCAACTGTAATTATTCAGAAGTCCTGGCTTCTTTCATCATGTGATATTGGCCTCTATCCACAGAAGGTGAAGAAAGGACAGGCTCATTCAAGATGTTTTTAAAGACCAGTCCTGGAAGCTGCTGGTTTCACTTCTGCTCTATTCCGTCAGTGAGAACCCAAACACATCATTTTTCTCACCAGGAAATGAGGTCTTCCTATGTGTTCAGAAGGAGGAAACTGGATTGATAAAGATATAACTAGTTTCCATTCTAGGAAGCTCTTCATTTTAGTGGTCCTGAAAGATCAACAGTTATAAAAGTACCTTTATTAGGAGAGCAACAGTTAAAAGCATGAAACAATGGAGGAAACAAAGGTCAGAGTCCACAGAGATGAGATTGATTAATTCAGATTAATCAATAAGAGTTAGCTGATGCAGGAAGGCTGCTACAGAAATGGGTTTGATCAGGGTCTTAATGCATGAATAGGTATTTCAATGGTGGAAATAAAGCAATGAAGTTAGACAAAGACACAGATGTGTAGAAGGTCACGCAAGCCTGAAAGCATGAAAGATGTGGTAAGACCAGAGAAAACAAAAATGGAGGAAAACCAGAAGCCCAATTTCCAACCAAGGGTCTTGAGTATCTTGCTAAACAGTTTGGATTTTGTCCTGCAAGCAATGGGACACCATAAAAGCTTTTTGAATAGTGGTATCATCAGATTTATGTTTTTAAAAGAGATAGTTTTTCTTCCCAGATTTGATTGTTGGCTGAGGTTGGTGGGAAGCTTAATGGCTGATAATTAGGGAGGTTGCTGTTTTGTAACAGGCGTTTCTTTTCTCCTAAGAATTTAAAACATTTTATGAGTATAGGAGAAGCTCATTAATCTTCAAACACTTCAAGAGTAGACGAATCAAATATTTCTACATGACCTATTTTACTGAACTGAGAAAACTGCATGCTGATGGCACAAATGATTTGTAAGAGGAGTTGCTTGTGGCATGATTTGTCAGCCTTGCAGAGAACTCTATCCAATGCCACTGGGAGAACCAGAGGATGATAACAACTCTACAGTATAGCTCAAAATGCTAAAATTAGATTGCAGGAGATTTACAGCAACCCTTTGGGAATGTTGTCATCTGTCGCTTTAGACACCACCTTTCAGCTTGTTTCTGATCAGTTTCTAACAGCCCATACCTTAAACTTAACCCAAAAGGTATATATCCTCATCTTCATGGATTCCCAATCCTATTGTTGCTTTTAGTATTGACAGTTAAATGTGTTTCTTTAACAGTACTCATCTAAATACATGAAAATGCAGTTTAGGTGCTAACATAGATGGAATTCTTTTGGGACAAAGGGTCCAAACTAATGCTTTTTATTTCCATATTCTCAATCTGGAGGATGGTAGAAAATATGGCAACATTAAAATTTTGATTTTATATGATCTTTCTTCGGAGAAGTTTAGCACACTTCACTTGGATAAAGTAACAGTTGGCTCTTCAGCCAGTGGCCAGTTCTTTCCTTACTTCTGGTTGTCAGAGTCCTGATGTCCACTTTTCCTAACCCAACTGAGGAGAAAACCCAAATTAATCTAATCGTGACAATTCTGTCCCTTTTGTTAGTGATGGATATGGGAGTGATCCAATTCTGGTCAATGAGATGTATGCAGTAGCCTACTGGGGAGCGAGCGTCTTAGAAATGTTACCTTGAACTTGAAGAGCAATAATGCCAGCATTTGTTCCTCTTCTTCCACTGGGTGGTGTTGTGTCTGGATATGGTGCCTGAGACTGAACTTGTCACCTTGCAACCCCAGGGGAATCCAGTGAAGCAACACCAGTACCTTGAAGGTGACACGTCAGGAAGATGGAGAAAACCTAGGGGCCTAATGACACTGCACAGTAACTGACTTAACCACACCCAGGGTTGTTCTATGCCAGGGTTTCATTTATGGGTCTCACTTTCTCTCTATCGTTATCTCTTCCCTTCCCTCTCCCTCACTCCTTCTCTCCTTTCTCTCCCTTCCCACCTCTCCCTCTCTCTCTTTCTTTCTTTCTCTTTCGTTCTTTTTCTTTCTTTCTTTCTTTCTTTCTTTCTTTCTTTCTTTCTTTCTTTCTTTCTTTCTTTCTTTCTTTCTTTCTTTCTTTCTTTCTTTCTTTCCTTTCTCACCCTTCCCTCTATCTTTCCCTTCCTGTCTCCTTCCTTCCTTCCTTTTTCTCCCATCCTTCTCTTCCCTCCCTCTTTCTTTCTCTTTCTTTCTTTCTCTCTCTCTCTCTCTCACTCTTTCTTTCTCTCTCTCTTTCTTTCTCCCTTCCCTCCCTTCTCACCCTTCCCTCTGTCTCTCCCTTTCTGTCTCCTTCCTTTTTTCTTCCATTCTTCCATACCTTCCCTCTTTCTCTTTTCCCTCCTCTCCCTTTTCCTTCTTTCCTTTCTCCCTTCTTTCTTTCTTTCTTCCTTCCTTCCTTCCTTTCTTTCTTTCTTTCTTTCTTCCTTCCTTTCTTTCTTTCTTTCTTCATCAATTTGGAGAGTTTTCTGAATGACAAAGGTAATTTTCACCATTTCTTACCATACCAACGAGGAAAGCAAGTGTTCAAAGAAGAGACTTTGCATTATATAACTCTAGGCTATAACATAATCAGTGCCCTCTGGAATTGTCCAAAACAGGTTCCAGAAAGCAGGCAGTGTGCAAACAGCTTGTTCCAGGCCCTAGAGTGGATCAGCAAAAAAGTCAGGAAGAGTCTAGTCAAAACAGCAGATTCTTCCTAGAAGACCAGCAGGCATTTGGAGCCAGGCACACCCAGCTCTGATTCCTCCTGGCTATGATTTTGACCACTTCACTTAGCAATCTCTAAGCTTCAGTTCTTCTCATCTGTAAAAGATGTGCCTCATGGGTTGTTGTGAGAATACAAAACAACACTGGTGAATTATCTAGCAAAACACTTACTGGCCCATACAAGATGACCATTCAGGAAAGGGCAGCTTTTATTTTAAGGATTCACAGACTTTTTCTGCCTCAGATCTTTGATGGGAGCAAGGGACCTCTGGTCTATTTACCCTCCTCAGTGCCACACTCAGACACCACAAATTCACAGGACAGAAGAGAAGGATATTCTATGAATGAAGCTCATTTTGAAGCTATCATTAGTGAGTCACTAATTCATACCTGACACCCACACTCAAGTTCATACAGCTCCATCTCATACATGTGAAAGCTCACATGAATCAGGAAAGTGCCTGAGCCCTCTTTTTTCTTGCACTATATTGCCTCTTATAAACTTAGAGGAAAATAGGGTTTGCAAGAGTCATTTTAATTGAGTGCTGAGTTCCTTACACATAGTCCCCATTAATTTCTTTCATAATGATGTGTTAGCCTCCAGTTTGAGAGAAGGGAAATTAAAAAGAAAACCTGGAATGTTCTTGCTTAGAATAATAATTGCTTGTTAGAACCCCATTTTGTTATAATTGTACAATTTATTTTGCTGAGCACTTCATTAGAAGCATTGTAAAAACTCTTGACAACTTGAATATGTTACATGGAATATCGAAATGAATCTGATTTAGAGCTTCACTGTTTCTTGAGGGCATTTTCTAATTAATATACATCTGAGGAGTCAGAAAAGGGAGAGTCTTCACATTTTATTCTGAGGTCATTAATGGGGATGTGTTCTTTTTAAAAAGCAACATTAATTTGAAGTAGGAAGCTTTCTTTAGAACAGGAAAAAAAAAATGCCTCATAAACCTGAATAGTCACAATGAGGCCATGTCAGTCTTTACAAATACAAGTGGCTCAGAATTATCTGCAACTAATACTCAGCCAAATCTTTTTATAGTGCTGTGAGGGACTTCTGAGTAAAGATAGCAGACTGGACGTTTTCATTTTATTTCCTTTTCCTCTTGAAAGATGACAAAATTGACAGTAATAGGGTTTAAACAGGCTATAAATCCACAAGGACAAAGAAAATGATGGAGGAGACAAGAACAAAATTCTGGAAGCTGTAGGCAGAAAGTCAGCTGACCTTGCAGACCCAAGAAAGCAGAATCCCCAGCTGGCAAATGGAAAGTGAGAAGCAAACTTATTAAACTTCAAAAGGTCCCAAATGCTCCAGGAATTGTTGGCTCAGGTAACTGGGGACAAAGGTGGCACTACAAAAGAATCAGTTGAGAGTTGGCTTAGAAAGCTTTTGGGCGTGGTGGCTCATGCCTGTAGTCCTCACACTTTGGGAGGCCAAAGCAGGAGGATCACTTGAGACCCGGAGTTCGAGACCAGCTTGGGCAGAATAGCAAGACTCTCTCTACGAAGAATTTAAAAATTAGTCGGGAGCAGGGGCATGCACGTGCCTGTAGCTCCACCTACTTAGGAAGCTAATGTGGAAGAACTGCTTGAGTCCAGGAGTCTGAGACTGCAGGGAGCCAGCCTGGGCAACGTAATGAGACCCTGTCTCTAAATAAAAAATAAATTTAAAAATAGGAAGTATTTAAATCCCCAAATTTAACCCTCACACTGCCTTCCACCCCCACCCATCCACATCAACAAGGGTTGAGATGTTTTTAATCTCTGAAGAAGGTGAAACAGAGTTTCTCTGGACTGGGGAACTATAGAAATAGCTGATGGCAAAGATACCACAATATAACAGGGGTCAAATGGTTACTTACATGATGAGACCCTTCCTCCAAGTCCTCTTAGGCTACCAAAATACTGGCAGCCTGTCAAAAAGATACCTGCACTAGCATGTTTGTTGCAGCTCTGTTCACAATAGCAAAACCATGGAACCAACCATGCTCTCCATCAAAGCTGGACTGGATTTTTAAAAATGTGCTACATATACACAATGGAATATTATGCAGCTATAAAGAAGGACAAACATGGACTTCACAGCAACTTGGATGGATTTAGAGTCGATCATACTCAGTGATCTATCACAGAAACAAAGAACAGAGTACCATATGTTCTCACTCATAAGCGGACCTTGAATAATTATCATAATACTGTAAGAAAGGGTTTGGCAGTAGTGGGAAACTGCCAGGGGAGAGGGGGGTGGGATTGGCAGTTGAGGGAAACTTCCAGGAGAGGGAGGGGCATACCTCATCAACAAGGGTACCTGCATAATGAACATTTGTATACCTAACCCTGAATTGTACCCCACATCTTTAAAATAAAGGAAAAAAAAAAATACTGGCAGCCACCATAGACCCTGAGCATGAGAGTGGGAGAGCTCTCTTTAAGGCTTCTGACCAGCCCAATGGGAAATACCTGAAGATATTGATCTCAGAAGTCCTCAAGGATACAGCTAGTCAGAGCAATGGTTCTAAAAGTGTGGGCTCCTAAACAGAAGTATTGATGTCACCTGGGAGCTTTCTAAGAATGCAAATTCTTGCACCCTGCTCCAGAACTACTGAATCAGAAATACTGAGATGGGTTCCTGAGATCCAGGTTTAACAACCCCCTGCCCCAAGTACACAGCAGAGTTTGAAAACCACTGCTCTTCGGCACAACTCACTACGAACACGAAGTTTTCTTTCCTTGTAAGTGTGAGCAGACAATCAAGGATGAGAAGATATCAGAAGAAAGACAGAGAACAAAACAACTGAAAGAACTAAAAATCTTGATGGGAAAACAAACCCCAAAAGAAAAAAATTAAACTTGGCAAAAAGCAAATGCTAATACCCTCAGGTATGTTATCCATGAAAGAAGAAAATGCTGCTGGGATCCTTTAGGGAACAAAGGAAACAATATTTTGAAAATTAAGAAGTCTGATGGCAAAAATGAAGAATTTAACAACAACAAAACTTAGAACTAGAGCAAAAAGAAAATAGGAAGGAAAAATGAGAAATCTGAGGTTTCGGCTTGGAAAGTATTTAGGAATGTCTTGTCTGGGAGAGTGAACGTTCAAATAATAAAGAGATTCAGACAAAGGAAGCAGATAGGAAGAAATATTTAATGAAATCATTGAGAAATGTTTCCCCAAATTTAGAGGACCCACCTAGTACCCAGTCAATGGAAAGTAGGTTTATATAAAGACTCGTCACTGTCAATTTCAGAATAAAGAGATCGTGCAAGTTTCCAGAAGAATAAACTAAGCACAGACTAAGGATCAAGAACCAAATGGCTCCACCTTTTCAGGAGTAGCAGTGGGTAATGGAGAACCAAAGAGCCAGGCTCCCAGAACCTTAAGGAAGATGACTTCCAGAGTAGAATTCTATACCTTGGCCAATAATTCATCCAATGTGAGAAGGAATAAGCATCATCAAATGCGAAGTACGATAAAGACATTTAGAGACATGCTACAGTTTCAAAATTCTTGGGTTGCATGATTTCTTGAGAGGTTATATGTCATCGTAAGACTTGGATAGCACCCACTGTTGTGGTATCAAGAGCTGGTTCACCAAGGCACTGATCAGAGAAGTGAGAAACTGCAGACTTTGTCCCTATTGTTGCTATTTTGTCCCTTTGATTTTTTTTTTTTTTTTAGACAAGATCTCAGCTCTCTCACCCAGGCTGGAGTTCAGTGGTGCAATCACCACTCACTTCAGTCTCGAGCTTCTGGGTTCAGGCCATCCATCTGTCTTGGTTTCTCAAATAACCGGGACTACAAAAGCACACCACCACCTCTGACTAATTTTTTTTTTTTTTTGGACATGGAGTCTCACTATATCATCTAACCTGGTCTCAAACTCCTGACCTCAAGCAATCCTGCTTCCTTGATCCCCCGAAGGGCTGAGATTTATAGGGGTGAGTCTCTGCACCCAGACTCTCCTGATCTATTCTTATCTCTCTTCTATCCCTGCTCCATCTTGTGACCAGAGTTCTTTCTAAAACACAGATTCAATCAGGTCTCACCCCTACTTAAAGTCCTCTCACAGCTCTTCATTGTCTTCAAGATAAAGTTCAAACAGCACACAAGGGCTTCCAGAATCTGGCCCTTGAGCCTTATCTCCTGCTAGTCTCCCCCAAGTGACCTTCACACCCACCCTAGCATGTGCTTGAAGCTCCTTGCACTGTGGCATGGTTTTATGAGGCCACGCTGTCACCTATGTGGTTCCCCATGCCCCGAACCTTCCCCCACACCCATACACAGTTGATGTAATGATAAGTAATTGCTACGGTGGTAACTATCCTTCCCACTTAGCTCTGGTGTCACTTCCCCACGAGAGGCTTTTTTTTTTTTTGCCCTTCAGTCTGATTTAGCTACTGTTCCTTTGTGTTCCCAGAACATCCAGGCCTCTGCTGTGACACTTACAGCACAGCAGCCATTAGTTGTCTTCTGTACTCACACTGAGATCCTTGAGGGTAGTGATACCAGCATGTCTTGCAGGCATAGTATCCTAAGGATATCCAAGGTGCCTGAAAACAGTAGGCGCCTAGTGTAAGTGTTGAATAAATGATGATAAAGACCCTTCTTTAATAGAGAAATCAGGAACAATGTCCATGTCACTGTCAGAATTTAACTAGAGTGCCCTGGGCTTATGGGCAAGAGAGGCAGTGACCCAGTGTATGTAGGGAGTTACCCATGAACAATATCTAATGCCAAGCAACAGGATGCCAAGAAGGACCAGGGAGGCAGGTAGAGGCAGGGTTCTGATGTTTTTTCAGTGCCAACAGCACAATGTGGGATGAAAAAGAAGATTGCAGATCCAATAAACTCAACACATTAATTAGTTGTATTCTCATTCTGTTTAATAAACAGTTTTCAAAAATGGTTGCACATCTTTATTGGGTTTGCCGATTTTGGTTAGCACCATTCTTGATTCCAAGGGCTACTCTTTTTCCAGAGTTTAACCCTCTGATTTTAACTGGCATGTCACAATATCAAGGAGCAAAAGAGCCAGTGACTGGGGGTCCCCACAACTTCACATGCTCTTCCTTACTAAATAAGGACATTCCCATGCAAGCCAAATCCATGGTCATCATGAGTCAGAACTGTGGACGTCAGTACATCATGGAGCATAAAATGTTATGCTCTGTTGAGAGAAACATTGAACACGGGCATTGGGGCAGTTTCTCCCAACCCTTAAAGCATATTCTAATCTTTCCTTCAGTTTCTTATCTTGTTTGCAGGGATCTTCTAAATGACTTTAGTAGCCTCATTTAGATTTCTGGAGTGTAAAGAGCTCTATTTATAGACACCCTATTGCTCTCTAGTGTTTGCAATTGCTCCATTGAAGGAGATGAGTCGCTATCTTGTAGGAAGACCTGAATGCAGGCTTTGGTTGCTGGCCTCCCCCACCCCCACCGCAGCACTAGGTCTCCAGACAAGCAATGCATCTCCTGCTTCTCATTCGCCCTGTTTTGGGCTGTGCTGCTTGTGACTGACTCTCCCCTTGGGCTCCACAAGAGTCAGTCCTAGGGTATGGTCAATTCAGAGACCACCTCCCTCCCTCCACCTGGGGAGGAAAAGGAGAGAGAACACAGCAGAGAACGGTCCACAAAAGACACCAAAAATGCAGTCTAGAAAATACCTTAGCATCGGCAAATAGGACTTTGTCTCTAATTCCAAATCTGTGTACATCCTTCCCAAACATTTTAATGAGTGCTCAATTTATCCAGCTCTTGTCTTTATTTCTTAAGAGCTGGTTGAAGAATTAAAGAAACTGTGTGGCAGGAACCTTCTGGAAGCTCACCGTATCAAGATCAAAAGCACCATCGCTTGCCTCAAGATGACTTTTCAACATTTGCACTTAGTTACTGCCAGAACCTTCTTTCCCCAGGTTGCCTAGCAGGCTATATTTCTGCTAGGATGTCTGTGATCAATGTGTGCCTCTGTCCAGAATTTCTGGACCACTAACCCAATCAAGCTTCCAAGTGGTAAATTGTTAATCTCTCCTGAAGACCTGTCTCCCCAGAATGCCCCACACTTTTAAGATATTAAGCAAAGCTTCTTGTTCTCCATGAACTTCATCTTGGCTTAGATCTAGAATTTGATCTACAAAAATACAGTGTTGGCTTGAAGGCTAGCCCAGGGGTCTTGTCTTAAAACTGCATTTGGAAAGTCAGAACTCTCTTAAAGAACTTACATTTCATATCACTTTCAACAACACTCTTCAAGATGATTTTATTTACTCTAAATATGATTAAGAAAATATGACTTGCCCCTATCAAATGTTATTTTTATCATTTTTGTTTGGAGTGGTTTGAAAGACTAATGGAGGTTGGGGCTGTGGGCATGATTGGCCCTGTATGCCAAGATGACGGCAGGGGCAGAGACATTCTTGGCACCCTATTACCTTGAAGGCTGCTTGGACCTGTCTTCTTGTTCCCTGGAATGAATCACCTCAGGTCTAACCCATTCCAAGACTCTCTCAGTAAGCCTCCCTGTTAGGAGCTGCTCCCAGAAATTACCCCACTGTGCTTCTTAGAGAGCCATTTTGCTGCAATACTGCTTTGTCAAACCACTGCTCTTACAGAAATTTATTCAGAGATCCCTAGATTTGCCAGGGTAGGTGTTATGGAAATAACACAATGACACACTCATACTGTCTTTCTCAGTTTCATTTGGCTGGACATAGACCCACTGACTTTCTTGTGAACATGCAGTGTAGCATGATGGTTAAGAGCCTAGACTTTAGATTAAGATTAAAATGGACTCAAAGCTTGTTTCTGCTCCTTCCCATATAGGTGATCTCGGGCAAACCATCAAGAGAATGGGACAATTTAACCTATCTCAATTAGTTGTTTTGAGGGTTAATGTATGCAGGGATTAAGCACATTAAACCCTCAATCAATGATAGATCATTAATAAAACCCACCAAAGACTATCTAAGAGTTTCCTCTTAGGATGAAGCACTGAAGAATTATTCCCTCTGAGCTTAGCTATCTGGGAAACAAGGCAAAAATTGCTAAATTCCATTGTTTATATTCTCCCTTTCACCTTTCTCCAGACGCCCCTCATACTGCGTCTGGAGACACATGTACAAATTAAGTTCACTTTCAGTAAGAGCCCTAAATACCCTATAGCCTGAATTAGAAGAAAACAGACATTAATAGATGGTTTAAAATTTTGTGAAGACAAATTGATATTCAATTAAAACTTCCCCTTTGCCCTTTTTGTCTAGAATTGTGTCCTGAATTCATAGCTAACTTTTAATGACAATAGGTATTATTAGTTAAGAGCTTATTATGTGCTAGGGTCTTTTCTAAGCAGGTTCCTAAGATCATCTCGTTTAATTCTCATGGGAATCCTAAAAGATGCATTTGTTATTCTCCTTTTGTAGATAAGAAAATTGGGGCTTAGAGAGGATAGCTAATTTATTGGAGGGCAGGCAGCAGCTCAGTGTATGGGAGAATATCCCCAACAGTCTGGGTTCTTGAAAATGTGGTGGCCAGCCTCATGCAGGAGGGACATCCATTGACTTCACCTTCTTTGTCTTTTGTGACTTCTAGAAAAAGTTTGGAAAATAGTTAGTGTCTTCTTAGTCCCATGTAGCTAACAAGGATCTTTCTATAGACCCAAGGATATCTCTGTATCCTTTGCCCCAACATACAGAGCAATGCAACCATAGCTGGTCCATGAGAACTTTGAGACAGAGAATGTTGGAGCTCAGTTGAACTCTCTGATTTTGACTCTAATATTCGTCTTCCCATCCTTTAAACCCTTCAGAGTCAAGGACTTGACTTCAAGTTATCTTACCTTTTCCATAGGGGCTACATAGCAAAACAACTATTCTAGCCCTGCTGCCCACACTTATTCTTTTTTTTCTTAACAAACCTTCAGTTTCCTATCTATACAAATATTTCTGACAGATACGTCAGGAGGAAGCCTGGACTAGATGTTCAAAGTCCCAACCAATTCTGAAATTCTGTAACCCTGTTGTTATATAACTTGCTGTTATATAAAAGATAAAGGTTTGCATCACAGGTTTTAAGGGAATCCAGAAATGTCACTGGCCATTAGTGCTTCCCTGAAATCCCTTTTAAGTATTGCTACTTGGGGTTGCATTTCCAATAGGCTGAGAAGAAATTGGAAGGGATTGACCTTGAACTGGCCCCATTCAGGCTGCTTCATGGTTGACGAGGGCTCCCCTTGGACCCTTGCCATCTAGCCCAGTCCCACAGTGTCCAGGGGGAGTAGCTAGAGAGAGGATCACCCTGAGAGGAGACATCGTGGAAAAAGCAGGAGCTTGGAAACCAAACCTGCCAGGGATCGACTTTCAGCTTCACTACTGACACAATGCCACCCTGACCTCTCAGTTTTCTCATCTGCAAAGCAGAGGCAATACCATCCTTCTCCATGGGGTTGTTGCGGGAACGACATGACCCACTCTAGGTGCCAGCATGTGCTTCTCATGGTAAGCAGCTGATAATAGTAGCATTGTTCACAAAATCAACTTGCCCATCCTGTTGAGAAGGCTCATGGTATATAATGTAGGGCTTGGGGCCACTCTCACGGATGTGGGATGTTGTTTTATCAGCAGGGATGACAAGTGATTTGCAAGAACCAAACTGAGGAGTAATTAGGGCAATTTCTACTTTCAAAAATAGTCACATTTAATTTTGTAAGTTGAATTTATTATCCATTTGTATCTGTCTGGTTATTGTCGGTTACAAAGAATTTTCTGACAGGTAAAGTTAACCCAGGATGGACTGATGGTGAGAGCTCATCACCATGCAGGTAGCTTAAGGATTGGGTAGAGGACTGCTTAGCTGGAACACTGCAGAAGAGACTGAGGACTGGGTAATGGTTTGCATCAATGACTTAAAGTTTCCTGATATTCCAAACGGGCACAAACCCTCGGCTTTGAAATGTGCATTACAGGTCTTTAAGCAGCCCTGGCAATTTATCATTCTTTTTTCTTTTTTCTTTTTCTTTTTTCTTTTGAGAGACTGGATCTTGATTTGTCACCCAGGTTGGAGTACAGGGTGCCATGCCATCCTTGCTTACTGCAGCCTCAAACTTCTGGGTCAAGTGATCCTCCCTCCTCAGTCTCCCAAGTAGTTGGGACTACAGCTACATGCCACCTGCCTGGCTAATGTTTTATAGAGATGGGGTCTTGCTATGTTGCCCAGGCTGGTCTCAAACTCCTGGCTTCAAGCAGTTCTCCTACCTTGGCTTCCCAAAGTTCTGGGATTACAAGTGTGAACCACCATGCCCAGCCCTGCTTCAAGTTTCTTTAGTCTTAAAGATCACTCATCAAATAATTAAGAATCTATAAAGAAGGATTAGAGACAAGTTCTCTCTTTTCCTAATCTTTGGGTTTCCCTGGATGTATTTTCTTGAATCTCAGTTCCTGTGTATAATTTTAATCACGCAGCTCCCTGGGAAAGACTTCTCCCCTGATCTTTGAGGAGGCCAGCAAATGCTTCCTAAACTCACCCCTGTGGCTGCAAAGTCCATGCAAGGAGGCAGTGGTGCTACTTACAGATAACAGCCAGCATCTGCAGAGTTAAAAACCAAGCCCACAAAATTCATAAAATTTCCATGCAAGGAGGAACAAGGAGGACAAACAGCTGCCAGGCCTGTGCATTCATGGAATCGACGTCGATTCCGGAGCTCAGAGAACTGGACACTTTAGATACTTCATTTGGATTTCTTGGGTATTGACACAGCCTTGTAAACTGAGATCCTTCAAAGGAGTGAAAAGAAAAAAGAAGTTTAGAGGACTGTTTACAGAGAGGGTTCCCTTGGGTCCCAGCTGCCTAGTCGAATTAGCATCAAACCGTTGCCCTGGAATAGGGTTGTGAGAGTTGGGTTTCCTGGACTCACACAATGACCGCAGTCAATATGGAGACGGCCTGGTTTTCATCTGGAAGAAATTTACATTTGATCTCACCCTCAACCCCAAACTTCCATCCTCTGATTGACTTGACTCTATCATTCTGAGGTCCATATATTTGCAAAAATGCCTCCACTGTTCTGTTCTCTAGTGACTTGACTATAAAATTTCTCTCTCTCAATCTTTCCTCCAGCCCAAGCAAAACCCCTGTTTCTTGAGTTCAGGCTGGTATCAATAAGGGGCTTGGAGGGAAAAGCTGAGTGAACTAATTCTTGCTAAAAAGCAAATCGCTGATAAGATACGTGGAACAGTTCTAACACATTTTTACAAACCCAAGTATCCCAGTTATACAGTTTCAAGGTTAAAAGTAAACCTCTTGAGTGAGGGCATTTTATTCACTAAGATCAAAGGCAAAATAGAAGTTTCCACTGTGAGAGCGACCTCCCTATTCTACATTCCTTAAGCTGGGCCTGAAAGGGAACCATATGATGGTAAGAAATTATTGCATCTGAGAATAGTAGATAATTCTGTTAATCCCCAAATATTCAGAGATCCACAATCAGAATAGATGAGAATTGTGGAAGCTTCAGGGTGGGAGACAAGGAAGGGACAGTGTCCTCCTATTCCCAAGACCTGTCCTGGGGCTTCCTGGGCATCCCTTCTCTCAGGCATGGGCCTTCCAAGCCTACTATTTCTGCATTTTCCTCTCCTCCCTGTTCTCAGTGCTGAATTAGGAGCTTCTTTTGCACTTTATGAGTGTGAGGGAGAGGAGCGCCCCTTGATGGTGGGGTCTGACATTTGAATACAAAATATTAAAATTTATTGAAAGCTTACTATGTGTTGCTACTGTTCTAAATGTTTTATTCATTCAACACATATTTATTGAGTGCTTCCTATGTGCCTGTCACTTCTAAATGCTATTCACTCGTTCATTCATTCATTCATCCAATGCCTGTCCTGTTATCTGTCAAGCATGGTTATAAATGCTTTTCATTCATTCATTCACTAATAATGCTTTGAGTGCTTCCTATGTTTTAACTACTATTTGTTAATTTATTCATTCAATAATGTATTGAGTGCTTCCGGTGTATTAAATACGATTTGTTCATTCTTTCAACAAGTATCTCCAGAGAGCCTCTGGTGCCAGGCACAAATCTAGATTCGGGGACACAGCGATGAGTCTCCCAGAACCGCTGTCTTTATGGATATGATGCTCTATTGGGGTTGCCAGGCAATGCACACACATAAAAAAAAAAACACAAGAAAACATAGTACATCAGGTAGTATTAAGTCATATGCAAAAAAAAAGAAACTAGTTGCCGAATACAGTGCTCAAGACTGTATTCCTCGCACTTTGAAAGGCCAAGGTGGGAGGATCACTTTAGCCCAGGGGTTCTAGACCACCCCGGGAAACATAGTGAGACCTCATCTCTACAAAAACAATAAAATTAGCCGGGCAAGGTGGCACATGCCTGTAGTCCCAGTTACTTGGGAGACTGAGGCGGAAGGATGGCCTGAGTCCAGAAGGTCAAGGCTGCAGTGATTGTGGTGAAAAAGTGAGACCCTGACTAAAAAAAAAAAAAAAAAAAAAAAAAAGGCAGTTGAAGGGAACAGATGGTACAGGTGGTAGATATTGCTATATGTAAGCCTCATTGATAGGGTGACATTTCAGCAGAGACCTGAAGGAATTGACCAAACAAGCAAGAACAGACACAGTCCGAGGAAACAAAGACCCTGAGGCATAGGTATGTTTGCCAGGCATGCTTGGGAAAAAGCAAGGAAGGAAAGAGTAGTGTGAATAAGAAGGAGAGTGGTTCATAAGGTCAGAAGTACCTGGGAGAGAGAGATTGTGCATAGGGCTTTTAGAGCTCTGTAAGGGCATAGACTTTCACTCTGAGTTAGACAGGGAACACACTGTAGAATTGAGAGCACACAAGACAGGGCCTGACAAGTTTCCATTGAGACATGTTTTAAAAGCCTCCTCTAGCGATGGCTACATGATTAGTTTGATTTAATCATTCCACAGTGCATACTATATCAAAACATCACATTCCAACCAATAGATAGATATAACTGTTGTATGTCAACAAAAATTAGTAAAACATCCTAACACGGAGCAGCGTGGAGAATAGACTGCAGGATATCAGGGTGAGCACCAGGGGACCATGGCTATTGCGATAATCCAGGCAGGTGTTGACGGTGGCTCTGACCCTGTGATAATAACAGCAGAAGTGGTGAGAAGTAGTCAGTGTTTGGTTATATTTTGCAAGTAGTGCCCACAGAATCTGCTGATGGCTTGGATGTGGTACATGCGAGGAAGACAGAAGTCAAAGTTGATTCCAGAGAATTTTTTGTCCTGAGCAACTAGCAGGATAGAGTTGACATTTACTGAGCTGGGGGAAACTGCAAAAGGGCCTGTTTAGGGGAAAAAGTGAAGCGGGAGTTCAGGTCTGGATATTGTTGAGTTTGAGATGCTTATGACATATCTAATCAAAGAACTTGAGGTGGGCATTGGAGTTGGTCTTCAATCTGTGAGAGAGTCTAACCTGGGAAACTAACGGTGGGCATAGATGGCACTTAACATCACAAGACCAGTTGGATGAACGGACTGTTGAGTGTGGTGGGAAGAGAAGTCTCCACGCTGGGCCCTGGGGCATGCCAACGTCTAGAAAATGAGGAGGAGTCAAGAACGGAGATGAAGATGCAACTAATGAGGTAGAAGGAAAACCAGGATACGCTGTTGTCTTAGTTCATTTGCATTGTTATAAAGGAATACCTGAAGCCAAATAGTTTACTTTTTAAAAAGGCTCATTTGGGTCACGGTTCTGCAGGCTGTGCATGAACCATGGCACCAGCATCTGCTTCGGATGATGGCTTCAAGGGGGAAGAGAAAGAGGGAAGGAGATGCCAGGCTCTTTTTAACAATCAGATCTCACGGGAACCGATAGAGCAAGAACTCACTCATGACCACAGGATGGTGCCATGACCAAAGTACCTCCCGCTAGACCCCACCTCCAACATTGTGGGTCAAATTGTAACAAAAGGCAAATATCCAAACTATATCAGCTGATTTTGGACGTCAAGCAAAGGAAAAAGAGAGAATGGATATTGAATGTTGTAGGTAAGTCAAATAAGACGGGGCCTGACAAGTTTCCATTGAGACATTGCTGGCAACCTTAACAAGAGCTGTCTGGATAAATGATGAGAAGGAACATTGACGAGGGCATGCCAGGAAAAGAGATATTTACGGGTTTAATTCCATGAGGGATGTTTTATTATTATTGCTGTTTTACAGATGAGAGTACGGAGGCACACAGAGGGTTGAACACAGCTGGGTTTGGAAACCAGACAGTCTGGCTCCAGCGGGTGTACCCTTCATCATGACTCTGTATGCGTCAAACCTGGATACTCCAACTTGCCAGTGGTAGTGGAGAATGGAGAGAAGCCCACTGGCATCTTAGAATAATAGCTAGGTAAAGGGGACAAGGAAAAGAGAGAGGATGTGACCCCAAACCCCCTTTCCATCCCTACTTTTGGAGAGGGATGTTAGTTGAAACAGGCTAGAGAGGAAGGGCACTCGACTTTTTCCACGGCATTTTGTGATTCTTGACATTAATTCAGAATGATTATCACATGCTACATGTTCTTCCAAGAGGGTGTGGCATTAAACTGACATGGATTTTAAAATTTTATTGATTTATTTGAGTCAGGATCTCACTCTGTTACCTAGGCTGGAGCACAGTGGCATAACCATACTCACTGCAGCCTCAGACTCCTGGGCTCAAATTCCTCTTGCCTCAGCCTCTTGAATAGCTGGGACTACAGGTATGTACCACCATACCCAGCTAATTTTTGTTATTTTTTGTTGAGATAGGCCCTTACTATATTGATCAGGCTAGTCTTGAACTCCTGGGCTCAAGCAATCCTCCTGCCTCGGCCTTCTAAAGTGCTGAAATTATAGATGTGAATCACTGTGTCCAGTTAAATTGCCATTGATAATGATGATGACCATGATTGAGGTTTGTGCTTACACGGATGTGTCTTGCTGTGAACTCGGCACTCACAGAATTTATTCACGATCTGGTGATCTCTGCATGATAAGCAGCAGGAAACTGACATTTTAAGTTTTGTTTGTTTGTTTGCTAGATAAACTTTCTAGGAAGTTGTGTTCCCATGTTCTTGAAAAGAATTCCAAACCATGAGTTGACTTGGAGGAGGGAGTGGGGAGGGCAGGCCCACTGGGCTAGAAGTTCGGCGCTCAGGAGTGACCTTGCAGCCATGGCTAGGGCAGGGCAGAGGGAGAGGGGCCAGAGAAAAATCTTCCTCTCTTCCACCTGTCTCTTCAATTTCATGGCTTCTTTCCTTCAGACCTGGAAGAACTAAAGCAAGAACTCACTCATGACCACAGGATGGTGCCATGACCAAATTATCTCCCGCTAGACCCACCTCCAACATTGTGGCTCACATTTCTCCCCAGAAGTTATTTTGTAAACCCCCATCAGCTTACTCTGAGTTTCCATTTTCTTGTGTTGGTATGTGGTAGTGGTAATCTGGATTCTTTTCCACATTTTAGGAAGACAATGAGGTCACTGATGGGGAAACCTAAAGAAGAAACCCAGAGGCAGTGTGGAGAGCCCTAAAGACGTGCTTCTCCAGCTCACTGTCTTTCCAGCTTGCCAGACAGTAGGGCTGGACTCCTAGTTGAAGTCTACAGTGACCTCAGTGAGCCCCTTCATAGAGAAGCAGGCAGCTCCTGCCAGAGCCCAAACAGGCCTTATTCTCTTGCTCCTGCAGGAAGGTTTTCCATCTGGGCTCCCTGGGAGCCAAGGTGAGGCAGGACCACCCAACATCCAGGTGGGCACATACTTTCCAGGCTTAGAAGAGAGAAATCAGCCAGACAGAGGCCCCGGGCCCTCAACTCTAGTGAGCTGACATCTTGGAATCAGTGAATTTTCTCTCTGATGTTGAACTTTTAGTCTGGGTGCTTTGAGCAATTTTTAAAAGATCTTATAATGGTAGATGCATGTTATTATACATTTGTACAAACCTATAGATTGTATGACACCAAGAGTGAGTCATAATGTGAACTATAAACTTTATGCGATAATGACGTCAATGTAGGTTCATTGTAACAATCATGCCACTTTGGTGGGGGATGTTGATAATGAAGGAGGTGGTCACTGGGGAAGGTCGGGGGTATATAAAACAATTTCTGTGCCTTCTGCTCAGTTTTGCTGTGAATCTACAACTACTTTTAAAATTAAATTCTTTTATTTTTTTTGAATCAGGGTCTCACTCTGTTTCCCAGGCTGGAGTGCAGTGGCATGATCACAGCTCACTGCAGCCTCGACCTCTTAGGCTCAGGTGATCCTCCCACTTCAGCCTCTCGAGTAGCTGGGACTACAGGCATGTGCCACTACACCTGGCTAATTTATTTAATTTTTGTAGAGATGAGATCTTGCTACATTGTCCAGGCTGGTCTTGAACTCCTGGGCTCAAGCAATCCTCTCCTCTCGGCCTTCCAAAGTGCTGAGATTACAGGTGTAAGCCACCATGCCCAGTCCTAAATTCTGTTTTTTAAAATAGGATTTCCCAGTGGTTACATGGATGTTCTCTTTATAACTACGTGTTCAACTCAAATAATGTTTCTCCGTGTGTATTATATACACACACCCACATGTAAAGTATTTCTCTTCCCCCCTCCTCCATCTCTTGAAAGAGAAAACTCTGAAAGGGGCACAGTTTTCAAAATCAGTTGTTCAAAGCTGAGTACACAGACCATCCTCACGAGATTCAGAGTCAGTGTGAAACCAGAACTTCATTTTTCCAGTAGCACATTTCTACCAAGCTTTCTCTTCCCTGTCATCTACAAACCCAAAGCATTCCCATTGTCCCAGGAAGGGTCTCAACCCCCTATCAGAGCATCCCAAACCAGAGCACTGTAATACTCTACCAAGCACACAGAACAAGACAATTATTAAGCTGATCCAGTGATCATGACACTCGGGCTGGGAGTCCAGCCCCTCTGTTGACAGGGAAAGAAGCCAGGATTCTGAGTAGTGTGACTAGCCCTCTATCACACAGATGTTTTCAGGAAAAACCAGTTCTCCTCACTCTGAGAAATTTACTCTTGCTACCGTGCCCTCCCCCCAGATAAGTACCTGACTACTGTTCTCTAAATAGAAGTAATTAATACGTGGAAATAGGAAGAGTTCAAGCCACCAGCATCAAAGAGATGGGAGTTGACATGTAAATTCAGGACATTTTATCAGATGAAGTCACATGAAGATCTAGTGTTTGAGGGTTAAGAGAACTGAAGGGCTTGTTTAGACTATTAAGAAAATGTGAATCTAATCATTTTTGAAGCAGGCAGAGTCGGGAGCTGGTGAAGGAGAGTTGGGGAGGGTCTGTCTCCTCTTTCAGGACAATTCTTCCCTGACAAAATAATGCTTTGAGAGAATTCTGCTGAACGTATGGAATGTATTCCAGCTGTCTAGAATTCTTTGATTATGTTTTCAAAATATATTGGTTCTATGACAGATTATAAATTTAGATCTCATATCTTAAATATTTATTGTTTATAACATACCCAGTATATTGTAGGTACTTAAGTTTTTGTTGAATGAATGAATGAAGATGATTCATGCTAAACTAATACACTGATGATACATTTATATTAAAAAAAATTCTTTAGCTGGTGTATTAAGCTAAAATTAAGTTAAAATGTAGCTGAAATTCATTTCTAGCCACTTATTCTATTTCTAAGAAATCCACCGGGACAAGTTAGAAGACATTTGTCTCAACAAAGTTCAAATTTTAAAAATTTTTTTAAAAATCTGAAGAAGGCTGAACAAGGTGACTCATACCTGTAATCCCAGCACTTTGGAAGGCCAAGGTGGGAGGATTGCTTGAGTCCAGGAGTTCAAGACCAGCCCGGTAAACATAACAAGACCTTGTTTCTACAGAAAAAAAAAATCAAGTGCTTTCTCTGTCTATGAATCAAGTGCTTTGGTGTGTCTATGAATTTCCTTTACATGCTAGGACATTAACACTATAAAAATAGAATTAGTATTGCACACACAAAAAAATGAGGTTAGTATTTGCTTTTGTGGTCTCTCAGAGTCTTATTTTCTAATAAGTCTCATCTCTTCTATCTCAGTTCAGTTCTAGAATTTTGATAGGAAATGCTCCTTTTTTGAAATTCGCTTTTTTGAAATGTGGGAGGTCCTGTTACCCTCAACATCTCAAAGACTATGATAAGGGTTCTGGGGTCCACCTCTAAGTTCTTTCAGGACTCTGTGATGTTGCGTCTGCACTGGGTAGGGGGAAACTTATGTAGAAGAAGCAGCTTCGTGGGGCCATTAGGTTATATTTTGCATGCCAACCCCAGTCTTGGTAGTGATTGCCTGGGAAGGTCTATGCTGCACAGGACTCTTAAACCTCTCTCAGGTCCAGTAAAGATGCTCCACCATGTAATGGCAACAAAATCTACCATCAACCCCAACAAGAAGAATGTCTGCTGCATGTGAATTCAGTATTTCCCATCCAGAGTAGGAGTTCTCTTACTATTTCTTTAGCATTCTGGGCCTTTATTCCTTCCAACCATCTTTGTTTCACCCATTTCTTTCTCTTTTTTTTTTTTTGAGTTGGAGTCTCACTCTTGTTGCCCAGGCTGGAGTGCAATGGCACACTCATGGCTACCACAGCCTCAACTTGGTGGGCTCAGGTGATCCTTCCACCTCATTGTCCAAGTAGCTGGAACTACAGACGCACGTCACCACACCTGGCTAGTTTTTGTGATTTATTGTAGAGACGAGGTGTCACCAAGTTGTCCAGGCTGGTCTCGAATCCCCGGGCTCAGGCAATCTTCTCTCCTTGGCCTCCAAAGTTCTGGGATTACAGGCTGAGCCACTGCGGCCGGCCTTACCTGTAACATTTTGAAGACTTTTTTCTCATTAAGGGAGAAAATTGAAGAAAAAATTGGAAATTATTAAGTCTGTTGTTTATCGTTGTATAACTTTAGACAAGTTGCTTTACCCTATTTTACAGGGTTCAGTTTCCTCAGGTATAAAATTCTTTCTTTGGCTAAATGTATGTAGTTATGAATACCACCTCGTTCCCTTAACAGTTCTCTTCCTGCCCATGGATTCAATTAAAGACACTTTTCCTTCCTTCTTTCATTCCTTCCTTCCTTCATACCTCTATCTTCCCTTGTACCCTTAAAAAAAAATCTCTGCAGACTCACTCACTTTCACAATGCTGTATCACCAGCCCTGTACCTCAGATTATATTCTTGGCCTCACCCTTGAATTAAAAACCTTGGATTGTCCTATGATTTCTGGACATATTCAGCCAAGAACTTAGGTGTGAATCCCCTGTGCTTTCTGCCCCACAATCTCAGGCCAAGCAGGCTGACTTCCATTCTGGTCTTTTCCTGACACCCCTCCTCCTTCCCCACCCCCACCCCCCAGGTTGGATGATAGAACTTCCTGGAGAGGGAAGGTCAGAGAGTGACGTTAGACTTGCAATAATGCAAATGAAAACTCTTTAAGAACCTAAAGGCTGGCTTGGTGGCTCGGCCTGTAATCCCAGCGCTTTGGGAGGCCGAAGTGAGTGGATTGCCTGAGCCTGCGAGTTCGAGATCCGCCTGGGCAACTTAGCAAGACCTCATCTCTACAGTAAATCAAAAATTAGCTGGGCGTGGTAGCGTGTGCCTGTAGTTCCAGCTACTCGGAAGGCTGAGGCAGAAGGATCGCCGGAGCCCAGCAGGTGGAGGCTGCAGTGGCCACGGGGGAGCGGCCACTGCGCTCCAGTCTGGGTGACAGAGTGAGACTCCAACTCAAAAAAACCAAAAAAACAAACAAAATGAACCTAAAGCTTCTGGATGGCTCTATCATTACAAACTAATCTTGACCCTAAAATGCAATATATTTTAAGACAGCTTAAATTCTTAAATATTTTCAGGGAAAAAATAATCAGTGTACACTTGGATTTGGATTTCAGAAACATTAAATGCTTCAGAAACACGAAAATGTTTTGTTTTTTTAAAAAGTGTATCCTAGAACTGGGGAAATACAGAGTTACCTGTTAACATTCCGCTGCCTACCCGCCCATTCACCACTTCCTTGTGTAATTCCTAGTGTGACTGAACAGGCTGGATTTGGTAGGTGAAATTGGGAAATAGCTTTGTGTTTCCCCACCACAAACCTACTCAGTCGACTCTTCCTTTACCACACCTTGATGACATCTTGGGCAGATCCTGTAGCGCTCTGGTTGACTTTCACATATTAGAAAGTCCAGTAAAATTTAGCTCAAAACTTCACTCTCTCACCCAGTGGAAGTTTCTCCCCTCTCCCACCTGCCAATCTTCTTATCCCCCGCCCTTCTCACTTCTAGTTCGCCAGAGCCAGGGACCTGCTAACCGTGGCTTCCTCTGAGCTGTGTAATGCTTTCTCTCATTGCTGAAGTACATATATTTGAAATTTCCCATGGAACCTGTTTTGAGGTTCTTTAGGGATACCTCCTCACCCCCCAAAATGCCATCCATGACACCATCTCCAATAGAAGCTGTGAAATTTAAGGTGATCTCTTAGGATGCCCTGGGCTCCCTGCTGGCAGTCCGCCCCCAGGGTGGCCTGCTTGGCTCTGGTCTTTTCCAAATGAGGACTTGCAGGGTACTCCACAGCCGTCTGCTCTTCCTCCCCCTTTGTAGGAGCTTCAGCCAGCTCCCTACCCTCAAGCTGCAACAGGCCCCAGTTTCAGGACCCTCAAATCCCAGGACTACATTTTAAGCTCTCCCAGAAATGCTCCTGTGCCCTGTGCAGCCACGGCAAGGAGGAGGCATGCCAACTGGGGTAACTCAGCCAGCATCTGGCCAGTGAGTGAGTGCCCGCCTACTCTTCCAGAAAAAAGGTCCCATCTAGTGGCTTTCAAGGCCCTCCTTCACTCATCTTTAGGGAGATTGATGGGAGGGAGGAGGCCACACGGCTTACACATTCTCTTCAAGGACACCCCTCTTCTCTCCCAAGAGCCACTAGCCTCCTCATAGGCCTAAGTCGTTGCTGGACCCACATGGCCTCCTCTGTCTAGATTCAAGGTGATCATAGCTGATCCCTCTCTTTAGAATGTGGAAGACACATATCATTTGTTATCCTCAGTTTGGAGGCTTTAGCAAAAATCAGACTCAGGAGGAGTCTTGCTCCACCTGTGAAACTCATTCAATTCCATGTGTGCCGCGTGCCAGCCATGGAGCTAAAAGCTGGGATTAAAAAGATGAGCAGAACAGAGTTCACACTCTCAAAGATCCAGAGCTCCTGGTAGAGTTCAGCATGGACAAATACACAGAAAGGCAGTGCGTGTCAGGTCAGGGCAGTCTCTGAGGCCTGGGGCATGGGTTTGAATTCTACCTTAGCCACTGACCAGCTGGCTGATGTTGAGCAAGTTACTTTGACTCTCTGTGCCTCCATTTCATCGGTTGTAAGACAGAGATAATCATCTTATCAAGGTATTGTGATGATCAAACAAATTCAAATGTAAGTGCTCAGAACAGAGCCCAGTGCATAGTAGAGTTATTTTAACTAAACATAAAACATTGTTCTGTCTTTCTTGTTTCCAAACTTCAGCTCATCCTGGGCCTCAACTTTTCTTCCACCTTCCTTCCAGGTTCAGGCTATTCCTTGTCATGTGTTTCTGGTTGTGGTCTTCTCCTTCTTGCTTGCATGCGTGTCCTGATAGTAGTCAACACAACAGGATATAAAACCACATAGCTTTCCCTAAAGACTGGCTACTTTTCTTTTGTATCAGAATATTTGCTGTAATTCTGTGATTATGAGTGTCTCATAACATTGCCCCCTTCCCTTTTAGTTTTTCTCCATTGGTACACTTGTAATGTTCCCTTCACTCTTTGAAATCTCCTTTCTTAAAATATAAAGAACACGTCTAATTATACCCTGTGTCCCCTTCAAAACACTCATACAAAGTTCAGAGCAATAGCCTTTGTGTTGCTTTCTTTCTCTCCTGAGGAATAAATTTAGGAGTAAAGTCAAAACTCACCCCCTAACTCTAGTCAGGATGGCCATCATCAATAACTCAAAAAACAACAGATGCTGGAGAGGATGTGGGGAAAAGGGAACACTTTTACACTGTTTGTGGGAATGTAAACTAGTACAACCTCTGTGGAAAACACTATGGTGATTTATAAAAGATCTAAAAATCGACCTTTCATATGATCCAGCAATTCCCCTTTTTGGAATATACCTGGAGGAACTCAAATCATTCTATAAAAAATATACTTGTACATACATGTTTATTGCAGCATTGTTCACAATAGCAAAAACATGGAACCAACAGTGCTACCCATTGAAAGTGGACTGGATAAAGAAAATGTGGTACATTTAGATGATGGAATATTACACAGTCATAAAGAAAAACAAAATTATGAACTTTTCAGTCACATGGACAGAATTAGAGTCTATAATACTCAGTGATTTATCACAGAAACAAAGATCTGAGTACATATACTGACTCATAAGTGGACCCTGAATATTTATCATAATACTATATAAAAGGATATTGGCACTAGTGGGGAACTGCCAGGGGAGAAGGGGCACATAACATCTATAAGGATATCCACACTTTACCTGTATGATGACCACTTATGTACCTAGCCCTGAATTGTACCCTGCATTTTTAAAATAAAAAATAAGAGAGAAAAAAAAAAACTCAGCATAATTCAATTTCTAGAAGGTCTCCAACTAAAAATGACTTTCCAGTGCTTTATGGCAGTTTCCTAAACAATAACTGTAATAGGATATTAAGATGATATTTTTCCTGTGTTGAAATGTAAGGCCCTTGAAGCTGAGACCACCATAAAGGGAGTTCTAGATCATCTGTGTAGGGCTGGCAAAGGGACAGCCCAAAACTTGTTCTGCCACCCACCTCAAGAAATTAAAAGAGGAGGCTAAAAATTTATTAGGTGGTGAGGATTCTTTTGAAGAGAGTTGACAGCAGCAGGACATTCCCACCACCTCCACCCTCAACCCTGATCTGGGGAAGGGGAGTGAGTATTTTCTTCTCACTTTAGACAAGGCAAGAGAGACCTCAGAGACCACTCAAGAAGAGCTTTACCTGTGTAGCTTAGAATTGGGTGAATACAGAGACTAGTACACGCCTTCCATTTGTAAAGCCCAAAGAGAAGGTTGTGACTGGATTTGCCCTCACCATGGAGTAGAAAAGAGACAGGGCTTGAGAGGCAAATGTACCCCAACACAGGGGTGTAGCAGCAGCTGCAGGGACAGGCAGGTGAGTGAGCAGGTGGACAAGACTTTGCCTATTTTAGAAAAACCTCAGATTCCCATGATAGTAACTGAGGTGTCAAGGGAAGACCCCAAAGATCCCACAAAAGTACTGCACAGGAAAAGAATTGTCCTGACAGCAAACTGTAATGGTGACAGCCAGGCGAGGTTTTCTTTTCATGAACCTTACCTTTCTTTTTTTTTTTTTTTTTTGGAGTGTCACTTTTTCACCCAGACTGGAGTGCAGTGGCGGCTCCCGGCCACCGCAGCCTCAACCTGCTGGACTCCGGTGATCCTTCCGCCTCAGCCTTCCAAGTAGCTGGAACTATAGGCACGCGCTATCACGCCCGGCTAATTTTTTGATTTATTGTAGAGATGAGGTCTCACCAAGTTGCCCAGGTGGGTCTCGAACCCATGGGCTCAGGCAATCCACTCACCTCAGCCTCCCAAGGTGCGGGATTACAGGCTGAGCCACCAAGCCCGGCTTGAACCTTACCTTTCTTCCTTCCATATTCTCTCTCTCTCTCTCTCTCTCTCCAGAGTCTCACTCTATCACCCAGGCTAGAATGCAGTGGGGCAACCATAGCTCACTACAGCGTCAAACTCCTAGACTCAAGTGATCCTCCCACCTCAACCTCCTGAGTAGCTGGGGCTACAAGCATGTGCCACCACACTTAGCTAATTTTAAAATTATTTGTAGAGATGAGGTCTCACTATGTTGCCCAGACTGATCTCAAACTTCTGACCTCAAATGATCCTCCTGCCTCAGCCTCCCAAAGTGCTGGGATTTCAGGTGTGAGCCACCGTGCCCAGCCTCTTCCACCCTTCTCCAGTTCTGGAGGCAGCACACTAGGGAGAAGAGAAATAGAAATAGTGATGAAGTAAAGTCAACCATGACTCTTGGCTCCAAATCTTGTATCAGGTCCAACCTGGAAGGGAAGAAAGGAGTTTAAACTGTATGACAAATTTAAGTTTTGGATTGAACTGGACATTTTTATTATCTGAGAAATGAGGCTATTTGTTAATTCCATAGGTCCTGCCTGGGATTTCATCCAGGAGCAAAGAAGAAACGTTCAACTTAGCACAGAAAGAAATAATAATAATTGCTTTCTGCTTGTACTCTATTGTGTCCAAGTCATTTAATGAAACAGTGACTCCGTAATAAGAAAGCAGCCCATGGTCTCTGTCTGGAGGATCTGCAGATGCACAGAATGATTTGGTTGTGGTACTGAAAGCAGAATTTCCACATTAAGAAGTTTCTGTACATTAGGAACCCACCTCCAGAGTGATGGCTTTTTAATTCTCTCTCCTTTTTGTTTCATCCCTATGCTTTGGTCATTCACCATCATGAATAAAAGATGCTGTTGGACCAGGGTGAATTCCTCTTACCATACTCAGCAAAGAGCTGAGCACATGGATGTGACAAGCATAGAAAAAACCTGGCAAAAGACTGAGTTTAAGGGATGAGAGGGAAGTTTAGCTGTCCAAGGCTAGAGATGGGCCCCTCCAGTGGGGAGTGCCCTTCAAGCTGGGTAAGTAGCAGTGGGAGGCACAGAAACAAGGAGTCAGACAAAAGCTCAGGGGCACTAGCTGGAAGCTCTTGTGAAAGCTGAGAGGCTAGAGTAAGTAGAGGGGTGGCCACAGGTGGGGCGGCAGGAAGAAGTGAAGACTGGTACAGGCAGAAGGTTTGAGCATGCCAGAAGGACTGTCTTGTAGGTTGCCAGACCTAGAAAATAAAAATACAATCACCCAGTCCTTTGTTTTATCTGACCACTCTGCTCTAGAGGGTCTGTTGAACCAGGGGAGTGAGAAGTCATATCTATAGCATTTGCTTTTGAGGTCAGGAGAGTCACCAAAAAGAGTGAAACTGTGTGGAAATGGATCATTCTACAAATAAATCTGAGAAAGCACAAACTTCAGAAATGCTAAGATGGATCAACTGTTATCACCAGGAAAGAAAGTTATACTGAAGAAATAACACATGTTTGGGGAATATAAAGGACACAAGATAGCTAATTTATATGACCGGCTTTAAAGAAATATGGTTTAGATAGAAATGAAAAAGTGGCATCATATAATGTAAAGCATATTAAAAAGTAAGTGCATTCAGTCTTTAATTTAATTTGAGTCAGATAATCAGGGTAAATTTATTCCTTGTGCAACACATAATTTTAACCTTTTATTATGCAAAGCCGAAAATTCAATTTAAATTGTGAGGGTGTATTTGCTTAGCACAATTCATTTTGATGATATTTACCATTTGCTGGATTTCCTAAAAGCCGGCACATCTTGAAAAATTTGTTCAAGTTGTTTCAAAGCATGTTCAGATCCTTGCAGCAGGCAAGAGTCGGGCTCCTATCATCAGAGGCTTTTGAAAAACTGACAGACACAAGTGCTGATTTGGTAGCAGTAGCAGAAGCGTGATTTTCATATCAACAAATTCATGTGTAAGAGTGTTTGCTGCCACCTCCAGAGCCCCAGTCATAGGCGCCTCCCAGCGTTAGTCATGTGATACCAGCGCCAGCATGTTCTTTAGAAGGAAATAAAGCTGCTCTCAACTTTAGACCATTTGATGGTCTAAAGCACTGGATGATTTAGCATGAAGTGCCTTAGTTACTCCACCCTCCCACATCCCACACCTTCTCGGATGAGCCGTCAGCATCTCAGCATCCTGAGAAATGATGCTGAACGTATGCTAACGTAAGAGGTAACAGGCACTGATGAGTAAATCAAGAAGATTTTCAGAATGCAAACCCATGCTGCTGGAATTAAGGGGGAATTGAAATGTATCATTAAAATCTAAAGGAAAACCTAACTCCAGAGGGATGAAGTGATTTGCTCAAGATCGACCAGACAGTGCCAGACATGTTCCTGAACCTGGATTGAAAAAGTTACATTTTTATTTGGTATACTCTTAATATCCAGTTTCAAAGTCCAGGGTTTTGTTGTTGCTGTTGTTTTAACTTGGTTTTCTTAAACTGAAGTACATCTTTTATTCCTGTTGCTATCAGTACCTTAAATTGTAAGTTTTTTCTTACATGAAAATATATACATATAATTTGTCTAGAAGTTTTTGTCACCAGAAGTTCAAAATGGTTAACTTCGTTATCTCAAATCCATTTTTTTTCCTGATGTGCTTGACTTTGGACTTCTAACATGCCTTGGAGCTCTTTCCTGTTCTCTAGATTGCAAGCATCCTTAAAGCAGATCCTTCCAGTTGCATTCTGTTGGAGTTTTTTGTTTGTTTGTTTGTTTTGTTTTTTGTTTTATTTTGTTTTGTTTTGAGTCAGAGTCTCACTCTGTTGCCCAGGCTAAAGTAAAGCAACATGATCATGTCTCACCGCAGCCTTGACCTCCTGGGCTTAGGGCTTAGGTGATCAATTCTCCTGCCTCAGCCTCCTGATCAGGTGAGCCTACAGATGTGCGCCACTACACCTAGTTAAGTTTTTGATTTTTTTGTAGAGACGAGGTCTCACTGTGTTGTCCAGGCTGCTCTTGAACTCCTGGGCTCAAGCAATCCCCCAGCCTCAGCCTTTTGAAGTGCTAGGATTATAGGCACAAGTCACACTGCACCTGGCCTCTTTCCAGTCACATTCTGAAGTGCCTTTCTAAGAAACGGAACAATCCCTTCTCCTCCTTACTGTCTGGGCATGTTGTCATTTCCACGAGGGGGCTGGCCTTAGTGCAAAGCATCAGCAACTGCACAGGGACAGGGCGAAGAGAGGGCCCTGTACTCCCAGAGCAGACATCAAAAGAAGCAGAGAGTGGATGTTAATGGGGGAACAAGGACCATCTCTTCCATGACATTTAAGGATAGATTTGACTTTTTGGAAATTTGAAGTCGATCCAAAGACGAAATAAGATGTATCATTGAGTTGGGAACGTGCATCTGGGAGGGAAAAAAAAACACCCAAGCTGAAGGCTGCTTACAGTGGGCTTGGCTTCCCAGGAAAGAGAACCCTGATGGGGCAGTAGTCACCACTTGCCCACATTGTTCGCCGCCTCTTAGCTGACCTTTTTTCCCCACCCACAGAGTTTGGGTGATAAGTCAGTCACATAGCAGTCTTTCTTTCCTCCTTCTTTCTTTTCTTTCATTTCTCATTTTGACAGTGTATAATCTATTTAAATTTCATACTCTTTTAGAAAATATAAAATAAACACATGGAAAAAATGGAAACAGTGCAAAAAGAATACAGCAAAAATTGTCTTCCCGTCCCCCAACAAAAGTTCCCTTCAGAAGAGCCAAACACTGTTATCAGTTTCTAGAGTGTATTTTTCTAGAAATATTATGTGCATATAACTGCAGACATGCCTATCTATGTTCTCCATAAATGTAAATATCTAGCTATTTCAGTAATACTCTTTCTAAAACACTGCCCTGCTTAAAATACTTTAATAGATCCTGGTTCTCTGCAGAATAAAGTCTAACTTCTTCCTGGTCTAGACCATCCTTCACAATCTAACTCTACAGGTGAGCATTTCCTTCTAGCCCAGTGTCCTTCCATCCCTCCAACTTCTTCCTCTTCCTCACCCCACCCCAGGATTCAGCCACAGAGATCTCCCTTGGTCCCTTGGTCTGAAGATACTTGCTTTTCCTCCTCTGCTTGTCAAAATCATCCTCATCATTCAAGAACCAGTGCATGCATCTGTTGCTTCTGCTGTGAAGTCTTCTCCAAATTTCTCAGGTATGTTGACTGTTGCGCCTAAGTGCCCTCCCTACCAAGTTCTGTATCAAGGGTGGTCCACTTATTTTCAAAGGTCCACACCCTTGAAGTGCCAGATGTTGTGCTCTGAGGACCAGAAAGACCACAGGAAACAACATAGTCTCTGTCCTCAAGGAACTTAGAGTGTGGCTGGGAAAAGTCAACAAACCATGACAGTAGTGAGTAATGAGTGCTGGTGCTGGGACACATTGAAGGGGACTTTCATGCGGACTGGGCCAAGACCAGTTGGGGAAGTTTCTGGGGATGTGGAACCTAAGTTGATAGATGAGGAAGGATCTAGAAAGTGAGCCACATGAGAAGTTATAGAGAAGGGGGAAGGATCCTAATGTCCCCAAGTAGTCGTGCCACACAGAGAAAGGTGGGTGCAAAAGCTAAGAGAATGCCAGAATTCATGAGACCTCGAGATCCATCAATATGGCAGAGGCTACAACTTCACGAGAGCAGAATCAGGATGTCAGATAAAGGATCCGGTAAATTGTAAAATGGTCTTTAAATGATAGGTGTGGAGTCAGCGACTCAACAAACTTTGACAACTGAAGATTCATAATCTTTAACCTCCAAGTTGCTGCAGCCTCTGAAGATTTAAGAGGATTTGGGGAAGGTGAAGGGATGTCACTCAGCATAATTGCTTTTAAGTATTAAAACTGTGGATTTTGACAAGGCACTGCCAGGAAATGTTCGAGGCTTAACATTTTAGTGAATTGCTCTGTAAATCAAGATATATTAGTAATACTAAGAGTGGTAGTAATTAACCTATCTTGAGGTCTTACTCGATATCCAGCACTATTTTTAGGACTTCACATGTCAGAATCTACTTAATCCCAACTACTTAAGGGGTGGGTATACTATTACTATCCCCATTTTATAGATGAAAAAACTGAGGCACTGAGAGGTTAAGAGGTTTTTCCCACTACTGAAGAACTTGCTTATGGTGGAGCCAGGTCTGAAACACCAGCAGTCTGGTTCAGAGCCCATGTTCCTAGCCACTAGGCTCCACTGCCCCTCCCTAGACGCAGTGGGTGGTGTTTGAGTGGCCACACTGCCCAACCTGGAAACACAAAGCTCGCCGTTCCAGAGACAGCATTTTGCAAATCCAGAGCAGATGGACAGTAGGTGGAGTCTGCATGGCCTGCCCTTGGCACCACAAGGCGGCCACTGCCTGGAAATAACAATTCAGGGAGTTTAATTAACAGCACACGTTCAGGGATGCCAAGAACAACAGGAACTCCACAAGTGTATGCCTTGGAGTTGAAAATCAGAATTGAGGGGCCTTTGTTGCCATCTTTCAAGCCGTTATGGATAGCAACTGGCGGAGCTGCACTTGCTCAGTTTGGGCAGGAGAGCGGTCTAGATTAATTACACAAATGGATTGCTTCGCCGGGAAAAAGCCGTGATGGTTTGATGTAGTGACTTCTGCAACCATAAAATCGGAAGATATATTGCTATCTCTGTTTTCAGTGGGGACCTGCAGAGATTAACCTCACATAGAAAGTGAAAATGATGTGAATGAATTTCACCAGGTGGGAGAAACTCCTCGTCCGTCATACTTGCAAATAGTGATTTCATGCCAAGGATGCTGGATTCAAATGTCAAACGATGGGAAAGTTTGCTTGAAAGACTGCCCCTGGGGCTGTGGGAGAAATGCTGGTTTGGGAAATGCCGAAGATTAAAATTTTAGGTCAATGCTTTGAAAAGATTCCTGAATACATAAAACTTTAAGGTGGGGAGGGGATATGGGGACTCTGTTTACTTTATAGTCAAGATACATCTTCAAAGCCAAGGCGTTTCATGCCATCAACTTAACTGTAGGCTCTGTGACCTCCTTCCTTCCCCAGGGGAGGGTGAAAGTAAGGTCAGGTGGGGGTGTGGCCAGATTGTTGTCCTTGGGGCCAGCACACTTTCTGGGTTCCTGAGCCTTCCTTGCTGGTGCTAGGTGTAGACTCTGTCTCTGCAGCCCACGTGGTCAGCACTTTAGGAAGCAAGCTATATGGAAACTGGAAAAGGTCAGGATTTCGGAGATGAAGAAACGTGTTCAAGTCATAGCTCTGCTACTAACCAGTGATAAGACATTGGGTGAATCAACATCTCCGAGCCTTGCTTAGTCATTTGTGAAATGGGCTCATAATCCCCCACAGAGATGTTGTAAGGACCAAGACAGCCATTATAGGAGAGCACCTGTGAACTACAAAGCACCCTGACTTGCTAGCTAACGTAGTCAGCAGACATTTGAGGCAAAACTACATTTAAGGCAAAACTTATCTGATATGTCTTCTACCTCTGATCTTTCACAAATCTCATTTACTTTTTTTGCTTTTTGTTTTTAACTTTTTTTTTATTGCGCTACATATACACATTGTAAAATTTACCACAGTAATCTTTTTTTTCCCACTGTGCAATTTTATTGTATTTGACCAACACAACTTATATGGAGTAAATGCTGAGTATTTTATTCAGAGTTTCAATGTAGATATTTTTAAGAATTCTTTTTGAGGATGCAGGCAACTGTTTTGTTTTGTTTTGCTTTGCTTTTTAGTTGAAGTCTCACTTTGTCTTCCAGGCTGGAGTGCAGTGGCACGTTCACGGCCACCACAGCCTCGACCTCCTGGGCTCAGGTGATCCTTCCACCTCAGGCTTCCAAGGAGCTGGAACTATAGGTGTGCACTACCACGCCCACCTCATTTTTGATTTATTGTAGAGATAAGGTCTTCACCAAGTTGCCCAGGCTGGTCTCGAACTCCTGGGCTCAAGCAATCCACTCTCCTTGGCCTCCCAAAGTGCTGGGATTACAGGCTGAGCCACCGCACCCGGCCACAACTGAATGTTTTTATAGATTCAGAGAGTACATGAGCAGGCGTGTTACATGGATATACTGCATAATGGTGAGGCTTGGGCTTCTAGTGTCCCCATCACTCAAATAGTGAACATTGTACCCAGTAGGTAAAATTTCAATTCTCACCCTGCTTCTACCATTCCCCTTTTTGAAGTTCTCAGTGTCTGTTATTTCCCTCTGTATGTCTATGTGTACTCTTTGTTTAGCTCCCACTTATAAGTGAGACATGTGGCATTTTTTTTCTTGAGTTATTTCCCTTGGGATAATGGCTTTCAGCACCATCCTTATTGCTGCAAAATATATGCTTTTATTCTTTTTAGAAATATAAAATACTTCACAAATTTGCATGTCATCCTTGTAGAGGGACCAGGCTAATCTTCTCCATATCATTCCAATTATAGTATATGTGCTTCCGAAGTGAACACTGCAACCATTTTTAAGAGCACAGTTCAGGGGCATTAAATACATTAACATAAGCCGGGCTCGGTGGCTCAGGCTTTGGGAGGCTTAGGTGAGTGGATTGCCTGAGCCCGCGGGTTTGAGACCCGCCTGGGTAGACGAGACCTCATCTTTACAATAAAATCAAAAACTTAGCCGAGCGTGGTAGCGCGCGCCTGTAATTCTGGCTACTCGGAAGGCTGAGGCGATGGATCGCTGGAACCCAGCAGGTTGAGGCTGCGGTGGCCGGGAGCGGCCACTGCACTCCAGTCTGGGTGACCAAGTGAGACTCCAACTCAAAAAAAAAAAAAAATACATTAACATGTTGTACAACCATCACTATTATTCATCTCCAGAACTTTTTCATCATCCTAAATTGACACTCTTACCATTAAACAATAATGTTTACTCCCCTACTCCCCCTGCCCCTGGTAACCCTCATTTCTATTTTCTGTCTCTTAGAATTTGCCTATAAGATACCTCATGTTAGTGGAATAACACAATACATATTTGTCCTTTTATGTCTGACTTATTTCATGTAGCATAATGTTTTCAAGATTCATCCACGTTGTAGCATGTATCTGAAGTCTTTTTAAAGACGGGGCTATATTCCATTGTTTGTCTATACCACATTTTGTTTATTTATCTGTTGGTGGACATTTGGATAGTTTCTCCCTTTTTGCTATTGTGGATAATGATGCTGTGACCATGGTGTACAAGTATCTGTTTGGATCCCTGCTTTTAATTTGTTTGAGTATATACCTAGGAGTGGAACTGCTGGAGCATATGTTTTTTGTTTTCTGTTTTGTTATTCTTTTAATTGGAGTCTCACTCTGTTGCCCAGGCTGGAGTGCCACGGCACACTCATGGCCACCCTAATGTCAACCTGCTGGACTCTGGCGATCCTTCCACCTCAGCCTTCCAAGTAGCCGGAACTATATGAGCTACTGCGCCCAACTAGTTTTTTATTTTATTGTAGAGACAAGGTCTCACCAAGTTGCCCGGGCTGGTCTTGAACTCACGGGCTCAGGCAATTCACTCACCTCGGCCTCCCAAAGTGCTGGGATTAAAGGTTGACCACCGAGCTGGCCTGGATCATGTTTATTGGTGGATTCTCTGTTAAACTTTTTGGGGAACTGCCAAACTGTTTTCCATAGCAAGTGAACCATTTGACATTCCCACCAGCAATGCACAAGAGTTTCAATTTCTCCACCTTCGTACAAACACTTGTTTTTTTCCATGTTTGATACTAGCCTTTGTAAGATTGTGAAGTGGTAATCCCATTTGTTTTGAAGGGTATCAGCTACATCTCCATGTGGCTAGAAATCCAAGAGTGGATTAGGTAGCCTGCCTACCACTGGAACATATGTGGCACCAAGAGTTTTTATCCAAAGCTAAATGGTTTTCCAAGGAGATAATGGGAAGAGGACTAGGGAACATAGTCACTTGACAGTTCTGGCTTTTGTTTATTTATTCATACATTCACTCTTTTACTTTTTCATTTATTCCTTAATTTAGTACTCATTTTGATGGTAAGGAACAGGAAGGAATTGTGCTAAATACTGCAGCAATTATATTTTAGAATCTACAAAGAGACCTTAAGAATCATCTTTTCTAGCTGGGTGCAGTGGCTCACGCCACTAATCCCAGCATTTTAGGAGGCTGAGACAGGCAGATTACTTTAGCCCAGAAGTTTAAGACCAGCCTGAGCAAAATAGTGAAACCACATCTCTACAAAAACATTTAAAATAAATAACCAAGCGTGGTGGCATGTGCTTGTAGTCCCAGCTACTCAGGATAGCCTGAGTCCAGGAAGTTGAGGCTGCTATAATTATCATGATCATGCCACTACAATCTAGCCTGGGTAGAGAGTAAGACACCGATTCAAAAAAAAAAAAAAAAGGAATCATCTTGTCCAAACCCCTATCTCATTCAGGAATTTCTACTAAACTAGAGAGATAAGACTAGGGTCCAGTTTTCCAAATCAGTCAGGAACAATGTGGCCCAAGCCTTGAGGCAAAACTCCTCTAACTTGTGAGAGAATAGGTTTAAAACAAGGCCAAGTATTTGCAAGGAAGCTCTCTTTTCTTACAGCTCACTAAACAGTCCAGTCACTTGATCAGCCCATGAGATTTGAACACAATAAAACAAGTGTCAAGAAAACCTGATTAGATAAGCCTTGAGTACTTACACAGTCCTTATATTGTGATAACCTCCCACAAAAATGTCGCATACGGGCTGTGTGCAAAGGGAGATACTGCTGACTTGGAATTTGAGAGCCAGGCAAGAGGGTGAGTATTTGATTTCAATCTGGGAAAATTCCAGAAGACTAAATTTGGAGGATTTATGAACATGGTAATATCCATACAATTGGATTTCATCAAGTAACAAAGACTTATTTTCTAGCTCATACTGGGACATTTCAACTATATTAAATAGCAAAGAGAAAGAAAAGAATATAGGGGCTAGAATTCAATTCACAGATACAGTTTCCACATGTATGTTTATTTTACTCTGGATAATGCTCAAGCCTCAGGAGTCCAGAAGTAAACTGAATTCAGAGACAGCATCATTTCCCAAAGTCACGTTCTCTTCTATTATGTAGTAACCCTCCAATGCCACACCATGAAGCATGACCTCATCTACTTCAATCAGGAAGAGGGTATTTTTTTTAGATGTGTGTGGAGATTTGCAGGAAGAGCTTCCCAGTCTCCATGTACGCCATCATAGTGTTTGAGATGATAGCTGGAAAATATGACTGCGTTAAGTTTTTCTTAACTTGGATGCCAGCAATCCTATATTCCATTCCAGAACCTCATTTAATCTTTTATTTCCATTTTTATGCACATAGAAGTATTTTGCAAAAGTAATGTCTTAAATACAAGGGGAACCCCTCAAAAAACCGGAATTTATTTATTTTAAAAATTGTATATTTGTTCTTACATTTTTAAACCTCAGTCACCTTCCAATTACGCTCCGTTTGATACAATAGGCTGCTTAAAATGGGTTTTTCCACTGCTCAAAACAGCTTTTGAATTTGTCAATTTTGATGCATTTTAGTGCTTCTGCCATTTCGGTTTAACCTCTTCCACATCAGCAAAACATTTCCCTTTGAGGACTTTTATCATTCTGGGAAACAAAAAAAGTCACTTGGGGTGAGATAGGGTGAAGGACATAGGGGTCATGCCATATTTGGTCAAAAACTGCTGAACACTCAGCAAGGTGGGCAGGTGCACTTATAAATCACCCATTATGAAATGGGCAAATGTGTTGAAAGAATTCCCCCCTCCCCAGATTCACTGAAACCGAACAAATTCTCTCACAACAAAACTAGCTTATACATTGATGCTGATGGGTTCCTAGAGCACTTACCTAGCAGGGAAAGCCTGTACTAAAAGGGGCCTGCCCTCCAAAAGTTTATTCCAGGTTTTTTGGGTCCCCCCTCAAATACATAAGGGTTTTTTGCATAAGGAATTCTGTGTTCAGAATTATTCTGTCGGGTGTTACAAGGTACTTGGCTGTGTCCAGGCTCCTGGGTTCATACAGGATGATACCAGGACCCTGGAGGGAAGCAGAAAGCTGGAGAATGACAACCATTTTGCAACCCAGGTAAGTGAGGAGGAGTCATTTGTGCTTGAGACATCTCTTTTCTTCATTTGCCCCAACTGTTTTCTATTCCTGACTCTGGGCCCTAAAGGAAGCCTCTCCCAATTCAGACATCTTCTGGTCTTGCCTATGGTTTAGCATCTGGAGCTGTTCTTCCATTTTCTTGACCTGGCTTCCAGCTGCACCCCCACCATCTTCTGAATATTCAACTTCGTCCCATTGGCCTAGTCCTGTCTCAGATGGATCCTACTGCCATTGCTCAGCAGGGAGAGCCTAAATTTCTTATTTTATAAACACACAGATCCCACATATTTTGGAAAGATTTTTAATATCACAGGAATTTTCAAAGAATGAGTAAGGCATTGGTTATGAATAAGATTAAATTAGGCCAGTGGTGGTGGCTCAGCCTGTAATCCCAGCACTTTGGGAGGCCGAAGCGAGAGGATTGCCTGAGCCCAGGGGTTCGAGACCAGCCTGGGCAACTTGGTGAGACCTCGTCTCTACAATAAATCATGAAAACTAGCTGGGTGTGGTGGCGTGCGTCTGTAGTTCCAGCTCCTCAGAAGGCTGAGGTGGAAGGTCGAGGCTGCGGTGGCTGTGAGCGTGCCACTGCACTCCAGCCTGGGTGACAAGAGTGAGACTCCAACTCAAAAAAAAAAATTTTTTTTGGCTGTAGTGCAGTGGCCGCTCCAACCTCGACCTGCTGAGCTCTGGCAATCCTTCCTTCTCAACTTTCCAAGTAGCTGGAACTACAGGTGCGCGCTACCACACCCGGCTAATTTTTTGATTTATTGTAGAGATGAGGTCTCGCCTGCCCAGGTAAGGTCTCGAACCCGCGGGCTCAGGCAATCCACTCACCTCAGCATCCCAAAGGCGCGGGATTACAGGCTGAGCCACGGAGCCCGGCCACAAAAAACAAAACAAAACATACTCCAGCTAATTGAGGTAATGGTCCCAAAACAAATATGGGATTCAGTGCAGTTACTAAAGGAGGTTGTGGAAAGCAGAAGCTATGTACACAATATTTGAAAGGGATTGTGGGGGAATATTCCAAGCAGGTAGAGATTGGACAAGGTGACTTTCCAGCTGTAGCATTTAATTATTGAAATAGTCTTCAAGGTCAGGGTTGGTAACAATAGTCCAAGTTATTATCTGGATCTGCCAGTTTTCAGTCTCTTGCAGATGAATAAGGACCAAATCGCTGTGTGCACACTGAGAAGGAACAGAGCCGATTCTGAGAATGATCATGCATGTGCCTTCCTCTTAAGGATTTTGTGTTCCTATCTGGACAGAGGTAAGTCAAACACTCAAGAAGTATAAGAAAGGCTAGGCTTGGTGGCTCTGCCTGTAATCCCAGCACTTTGGAAGGCCGAGGCGAATGGATTGCCTGAGCCTGCGGGTTCGAGACCTGCCCAGGCAACTTGGCGAGACCTCATCTCTATAATAAATCAAAAACTAGCTGGGCGTGGTAGCACACACCTATAGTTCCAGCTACTCGGAAGGCTGAGGTGAAAGAATCCCCAGAGCCCAGCAGGTCAAGGCTTCGGCGGCCAGGAGTATGGCACTGCCCTCTAGCCTGGGTAACAGAGTAAGACTCCGACTCAAAAGAAAAAAAAAAGAAGTATAAGAAAGCCAGGGGAGTTCTGGGGGTGTCCTCTTGATCTGCATAGACACATTTCTCCTCCTGATCTCATTCCCCACAAAAAATATAAACCTCTCTGGACTTGCAAACTAAGCCTTGTGATAGCAATACCACCAATACATGTTCTGGAAGTTTACAGGACGCTCAGAGAGACAGCCCAGATCTCTAGTAAACCTAGATCAATTGCCGATGAGGAAAGCCTTGGAGTGCAATATAGATTCTATCTGTTCCTTAACGTTTTCATAGGACTTGCTAAGAGACAGGAGGACTTTCCCCCTGGGTTTGTGCGTCTATGAGAAGGAAACTCTTTTAAGGTAATCTCCCACCCTCAGTTTCCATTCGCCCCTTGTCTCAGGCCATTTTGTGTTGCTATAACACAACTCCTGAGGCGGGGTAATTTGTAAAGAACTTGATTTGGGCTCATAGTTCTGCAGACCACACAGGAAACAGCATCAACAACTGCTTCTGGTGAGGTCTCAGGAAGTTTACAATCATGGTGGAAGGTGAAAAGGGAGTGGTCGTGTCACACAGAGAGAGCAGAAGCGAGAGAGAGAGAGAGAGAGAGAGAGAGAGAGAGAGAGAGAGAGAGAGAGAGAAAGAGAGAGAGAAGGAAGTGCCAGGTCCTTTAAACAATCAGCTCTGCTGTGAACTGATAGGGCGAGAACTCACTCATTACTGAAAAAACAGCACCAAACTATTCATGAGGGATCTGCCTCCATGATCCAATTACCTCCCACCAGGTCCCGTTTCCAGCATTGGGGACCATACTTCAACATGAGATTTGGAGGAGGCACACATCCAAATTATTCACTCCCTCACCTCAGGATGAAGTCAATTATCTGGTCAGTGTACTGGGGAAAGAATCTATGCCTCTCATCTCTTCTTAGTTCCTTCTTGCTCCACAATTTCTTGTAGGCAGAGAGGATCCATCATGGTGCTCACATCCTTACAAAGGGGCCCAGCTCCGTGGGGAAGGCCCGAAAATCTCCAGCCTCTCCTGGAACTGGGAGGGTCCATACAGGCAAAGCATCAGCACAGCCCTTAGGCTCCAGATCTAAAACCACACCTGCTGACAGGTGCCTTGATGACCTGTTTTGGTAACACAGCTGATGTGTTGATGTTCAACTGTTCACTACCCACTCCACACCTTCCTCTCACTGGATTTTGAATTCAGATGAAGAAAATGGGTATTATGTGTAAGCTTTCTAAATCCCAAGCAGCTTTTATATTCAGAGGAAATATTTAATCCTTCTTTATCCTAAGCATCCCCCAATCCAGTACACACACACACACACACACACACACACACACACACTTTCCTCTCCTTTTTGGAAGTTCCCAGCCTCTGCTCTCTTCTTCTAGAGTCCTGAACACTAACTGTGTCAAGCTGGACTATCTAGGCTGGGAGAGCTCCTGGCTTCCTCCCAATGAGGGGAAACATCATTGATGAAGTGCCCTCCCTCAGATAATATGGGTGTGACATTTTCATCACCTAGAAAGAGACTTCACTGGGTCCTGGATTCTTTGGAAGACACCAGGGCCCTCAGTCATTATCCCCTCCTTGTCAGGCACCTGTCCTCATTTCCATTTAAGATTCCTGGGGCTGTGACTTCAAACCTTGATGCTAGGAGCCCTGATATGCCCAGAAAGAGTGGCCGGTCATTTACAAAACACATTTTCTAGCATGGACCTAACCACCAAGGAAGCAAGACTGTCTCCAAAATCAGGTCAATGTCGGGTCAGATAACCACAGCTTAGAATTTTTAAGTGTCTCCAGTAGCTGGTCCCATAATCTTTTCTATTCTGTGTGCAAGCCAGGGGAACCTGCTGATATTCTGACAATTCCCAGACCCCGAAACTCTGTTAAAGATAGAATGTGAATGCCAAGTATGTCGTCCCGTGATGGTGGTGGAGAATTCATTTCCTGTTTACGTGTGGTTCCTGATGCCAGGGACTGTGCTTTTTCAGCTGCCAGAGCCTGAAGGAGCCCCAAAGGGACCCTGACTTAACTCTCCCTGCTCCCCAGCACTGAGAATTGCTGAGGACCTTTAGAATATGTTTTTGAAGTTTAAATGGAGACTCATTGGAAAGGTCTCACAGAGTTGCCAGTGGACTTGTGCAAGGGGTACTAAGGGTGTGCAGTGCACAACCAATAGAGCACATGCAACAGCCCTGGGGTCTCACAGGGAAGCCAGTTGGCCTGACCATCAATTTTAGAGGTTTAGCTCTGTCATTCAGCAGAGGAAGAGAGGCCTCTCTCAGGGAAGGGCCTACTTTAGTTGTGCTCAAAAACTGCTGTGATGAGAAACGAGACATACGACAGCTACTCAGAGAACTCAATGGGTCACATTGAGACCCATTCTTCCTGGACAATGCTGAGATAGGCACAGTCAACAGTCATCCTGAGATGTTAGTTCTGTGGTTGACTATCCTTTTTTCTGAAGGCCATTTTCTTTCTCTACATATGAAGAAGCCATATTTCTAAGTCTGTTATGACTGAATCCTACAGGACTGGAGGCATTTCCTCTCAGGGGATTTTGCCTCTCTAGCTTTGATCCACTGTGCACACACTTTATAGTTTAACTCATAGCAACCTTAATTCCAAATTATTTGAGTAGATTTGAGGGGCCCAATTTACACTAGTCCCCAAATATGGATATGATCCTGGAGTTTGCCAGCATCTCCGACTGCCCCACTGCTTTCCAGCCCATGAACACACCATGTTGTTTCCCTGATATGTATAGATATTGTATCCTCCATCCAACCCCTGCATCCACCAAGACATATCTCAAGTCCCTCCTTCTGCAGAAAACCTTTTTTTTTTTTTTTTTAGTTGGAGTCTCACTCTGTCACCCAGACTGGAGTGCAGTGGCCACTCCCGGCCACCGTAGCCTCGACCTGCTGGGCTCCAGCGATCCTTCCGCCTCGGCCTTCCTTCCAAGTAGCTGGAACTACAGGCACGTGCTACCACAGTCGGCTAATTTTTTTGATTTATTATAGAGATGAGGTCTCACCAAATTGGCCAGGCGGGTCTTGAACCCACGGGCTCAGGCAATCCACTCACCTCAGCCTCCCAAAACGCAGCATTACAGGCTGAGCCACCGAGCCCAGCTTCAGAAAGCCTTTCTTAACTGCCCTATCCCTTTCTGACCTCTGAAACTCTGCAGCACTTAGAGATAATGGGACATAATTTAACCATTAATTCGATCTAGGCTGGTATCAATCATCATCATTTCCTGTATGTCCTGTTTCACTAATGAGACTAAAAGCCATTTAAAACTAGGAAACGTATTTCCTACCTCCTTGGTCCCGCCCGCCTCCCACTCTGTCTTGCACATTGAAAATATTTGGAGGTATTAGATAAAAAGATGCATATTAAAGAACTCTTTTTTTTTTTCTTCCATGAGACCTCAAATTATACAAATCTTAAAAGAAAACCTAGGGAACACCCTCTTGGGCATTGGCCTAGGCAATGGATTTATGGCCAAGTCCTCAAAAGCAAATGCAGCAAAAACTAAAATTGACAGATGGGACCTTATCAAGCTAAAAAAGCTTCCACACAGTAAAAGAAACCAAGAGAGCAAAGAAACAACCCTCAGTATCGGTGGAAATATTTACAAACTCTGCATCCAATAAAGCCTTAGCACCCAGAATCTGTCTATAAGAAACTCAAATGAATCGACAGGAAAAAAAAAATAGAAACATTAAAAAGTGGGTAAAGGACATGATCAGACACTTCTCAAAGGAAGACACACAAGCAGCCAACAAATATATGAAAAAATTGCTGTAAACCCAGCACTTTGGGAAGCCGAGACAAGTGGATTGCCTGAGCCTATGGGTGCAAGACCAGCCCAGGCAACTTGGCGAGACCTCATCTCTACAATAAAAATTAAAAATAGCTGGGTATAGTAGCACGTGTTTGTAGTTCCAGCTACTCAGAAGGCTGAGGTGGAAGAATTGCTGGAGCCCAGAAGGTCGACACTGGGGTGGCTGTGAGCGTGTGTGCCACTGCACTCCAACCTGGACAAAGGAGTGAGACTCCAACTCAAAACAAAAACAAAAACAAAAACAAAAAACATTCACAGCATCATTAATCATCAGAGAAATGCATATCAAAACTAACAATGAGATACCGTCTTACACTGCTTAGGATGGCAATTATTAAAAAGTCAAAAAGCAACAGATGTTGGTGAGGCTGTGGAGAAAAGGGAATGCTTGCATACTGTTGGTGGGAACATAAGCTAGTTCAACCCCTGTGGAATGCAGCTTGAAGATTTCTCAAGAACTAAAAATAGAGCTACCATTTGACGCAGCAATCCCACTTCTGGGATCCCACAAATTACTCTACAAAAAAGACATCCACACTCGTATGCTTATCGCAGCACTATTCACATTAGCAAACACATGGAACCAACCCAGATACTCATGGATGGTGGACTGGATGAAGAAAATGTGGTAAATAGACACCATGGAATACTATGCAGGCATAAAAAAGAACAAAATAATGTCCTTTGCAGCAACATAGATGCAGCTGGAGACTATCATTCTAAGTGAATTATCTTAGAAACAAAAAACTGGATACCTCATGCTCTCACTCATAAGTGGTCCATAAACATTGGGCACACATGGGCATAATGATGGGAGCAATAGACACTAGGCATTGGTAAAGGAAGGAGGGAGGGAGGGTGAATAAGGGATACCAAACCACCACTGCGTACCATACTCACTACTGGCAAGGGGTGAGAGTCATCAGAAGCCCAAACCTTGCCTCCATGCAATATTCCCATGTAACAGATTCTCACATCTTTCCTCTAATTCAAAATTAGATAATTTTTTAAAAAATAATTATTTCTTCAAACACTACCCCACATTTTCTATGCATCTCAAATGCTATTCTTCCAGGAAATCTTCCCCAACCACTTTGACTCACGCTGATCTTTTTCTGCCCTTCCTGGCCTCCCATTATTGCCTGAGCCATGTATCTTGTCACTCAGTTATACTCTATCTGAATTTTTACTTAAGCGTGAGAGTCCTGTCTGCACAACTGCAGCCAGGGTCTGTGTGACGTCAACTCCAGTCCGAGGTGGCACCTGGCAAGGCCCCATATCATGACCTGAACCCACACAGTTCTCAGCCAGTGTTTGTGGTTGCCCTGAAGGTCAACAAATTCGTGACAACTAAAGGTTGCCTCTCCAGCCTGTTGAAGGAAGACCTGGGAATGAGTCCTGACACTATCACTTATGAAGTGTCACTGCAGGCAATACCTCACCTAAGCTCTCTAGGTCTTTATTTCATTTCTTCATCTATGAAATGGAGCTATTGAGGGCCTTGAGTGCTTCCTCCCCTGAAAACATTAGGCTTGTAGAATAGGGGTTAAGAGCGGCTCCTTTGCAATCAGACCATGTGACCTTGACCAAGTGACTTAATTCCCTAACTACATTCTCCTTATCTGTGCAATAGAGATAACTGCGTGAGTCTCATGGGCTTCTCGTGGGGATTATGTGAGATGATGTGTCTAACTAGGTACTTAGCAGTAGTGATAGTAGGAGCAGAGTCATAGTAAAAAGACCAAAACTGTTTTCACACTAACTGGCACTTAGAAGGTGCTCAATGAATGTTATCTTCTGCCACGCTGGGGCTTATGGTCTCCCTGTTTCTCTCCCAGGTAAATCAGAGTAGATCCACTGATTCCTTTTCTACGTCTACTATGTACACAGCTCTAAGCAGGACTTGCAGCCTCATCAAATCATTATAATATCTACCAAGGCAGGGATCTCAGTCACCCAAGCTACATGGGCTTCTCTCAGTCCTCACCACATGAACTATCCTGCATCTCCCATCCCTTGATTCTATAGAAGAGTTATGATAAATTCTTTCTCGAGGATGACATGTAAAAATGTATAGTGTAATAAAATCTTTAAGATTCTTCCCTGAGCAGGAATTTTGACAACAGCTCTTTTCCCAAAGGATGGCACCGAGGATGCCTATGATAAGGGAAGATTAAGCTCTCCAGTAGAAAATCGCTCTCAACCCACAAAGCGTTGACTGATCAGCACGTTCAGGCTTTGGAATCCTGCAGCCACCCACCGTTTCATGTACTAGCTATTAGCCCACCTCTTTGTGCAAGGTGGTCCAGGTAATCCCTCAGAGGACGTCTATCTACAACTCTCGGGTCTCGAACAGATGCTAGAAGGTTCTCCAACCTCCTAGTCCTTTATCATGTACAGCCAGCACTGAAGTCTACAAATTTGGTCTCTGTGCTTGGAGCCCTGGCCAAGTCGAGCTCCTTAGCACATTTAACTTCTGAAATTTTCCCTTCACTTTCTGTCACTTCTGGTATATTACTTAATTACGATCTAAACCATTTAAGACATGACTTTAGTGCAACTTAACAGGTGCCATAATTTTTACTCCTCCAAGGGGCCTGATTTTCTGTAATGATAAAGAGAGTCACTGCATTCCCGATGAATCATATTAGCTTAAATTTGTGTGCTTCCTCCAGGTAAGAAGAGAGGAGAATAAATATGCAGTGTGGCTACTGTTCATTTTTACTGTAGCTCATTCTCTCCCATTAACGATTAGATTTCAGAAAATCAGGATCATTTAATTATGTCAAGAGTATAGCTGGAAAACTGCAGAAAACTGCCGAGTAGCTATAATTGACTTGGGGAGAAGAAGCAAGTCCAGACACAACAAGGGATGATTCTAAGAAACTTCGCCATCGATGAATATGATGCGCCGCAAATCCAGAAGGAAGAACTAATAAAGAATAGCAACACAAACAAAAGCCACAAGTAGCTGATGGGGGTTGCTGGGGATGGGTAAGTATAATACTAAAATCATTGTAGCTCTGAAATGCATTTACACTTGTCTATGAAATTCAGCTATGCCCAGAAGCACATGCCTAGGCCTCAGAGTCACAGGGGAACATTTGTTGCTTTAGGAGGCTCTCTGTCAACCAGTAATACATCACTGACCCAGAACCAGTCTTGGTGGAAGTGGGGAGAAGACTGACTTGGAAGGTCTGCAGGGCACCCCCCCACACACACCCAGCCAGAATGTCAATAGGTACCCCCAAAAGTTCTGATGCAGATGGTTTATGGACCACACTTTGAGAAGCCCTGGAGCAGATGAGTCTAGGATTTTTCAGCTGTCTAATATATATACAACCTCTAAACATTCGATTCTTTGTATATTTTATACATTCATAGCCTGTGTGTGTACACACAAGGAGAAACTATACACCATCTGTCTCTCTGCTATATATGGATGCCATATGCGCCTCATTTATAATAGAACAACTGAATTGTATAAGTTTTCAGCAAAATCAAATAAATACAGTGTGTGGATTTGAGTATTTTCTTTCCTTACTTGACTCAGAAGACAAATTTAATTTATAAAAGGTGACTAGAATTACAAACACAACTCTGCGTCTCTGAGAACTAAACACACAAGTGTCTGTGTGGTTTGACTTCAGGGACCGTTTCAAACAAAATTGAGGATCTTGTCTTAGTTATCCTGATGACTTCTCACTTTTTTCAGTCCTAATCTGGAATTTGACCTCCAAAGTCTGATGTCTTTTAGAGGCCTCTAGCACCAGGAAGTTAGTAAATTTGCTCTGTCCTGCCTCGACCAAATGAAAATGACTTTTCTCCCCTCTGTTAAATTGATTCACCTTTAGGGGTGGCAAACAGTGTTCAGCTCATGATCACTTTGTAGAGGCCGACCAAAGGAATAGACAGAAAAAGATTTGGAGGCCCTATATGAGCCCTAAATAAAGGAGTGTGATAGGAATCCCTATGGGGCACGGGGTCATTTTTGTGGCACCTATTTGCCAGTCTGGCTCTATGTTTTCTTTGGCAAAGACCTACTCTTTTTTTGTTGTTGTTTTGTTTTGTTTTGTTCTGCCAGGCACTAGTTATTTTATGTATGTACGTATGTACGTATGTATGTATGTACGTATTTGAGACAGAGGACCGGAAAGGTCTCACTATGTTGCCCAGGCTGGTCTCGCACTCTTGGCCTCAGCTTCCCAAAGTGCTGGGATTATAGGCATGAGTCACCACATCTGGCTGTCACTAGTTCTTTTTTTTTATTTTAAAGATGGGGGGTACAATTCAGGGTTAGGTATATAAGTAGTCACCGTGCAGGTGAAGTTTGGGCCTCTCGTTTTCCTCCCTTCGCCTGGTTGGGGATCAAGTACCCTTATTGATGTTATGTGCCCCCCCCCCTCCACCGCAGTGATCTGCTACTGCCAATCTCTTTTTTTCTTCATCTTCTTATACCTTTAAAAAAAAAAATTATTTTAAATATGGGTACAATTTAGGGTTAGACATGCAAATGGTCATTGTACAGGTAAAGTTTGGGCCTCACTTTGGTCCCCATTTCACCTGGTTTGAGATCAGGTACCCTTATTGATGAAGTGTGCCCTCCTTCCCTCCCCTGGCAGTTTCCCACTACCACCAATCCCTTTCTTATAGTATTATTATAATTGTTTAGGGTCTGCTTATGAGTGAGAACATGGGGTACCCACTTTTTTGTTTCTGTGATAGATCACTGGAGTATTATAGACTCTAAATACACCCAAGCTGCTGCGAAGTTCATAATTTTGTCCTTCTTTATGGCTGCGTAATATTCCATCGGATATATGTGTAACTTTTTCTTTTAATCCTGTCCACTTTTGACGGGCAGCACAGCTGGTTTCATGTTTTTGCTATTGTGAATAATGCTGCAATAAATATGCGTGTGCTGGTATCTTTTTCATAGAGTGATATGAGTTCCTTTGAGTATATTCCCAGAAGTGAGATTGCTGGGTCGTATGGCTCTCTAGAACTTTTAGAAATCACCAAACTGCTTTCCACAGAGGTTGCACTAGTTTACACTCCCACCAACAGTGTAAAGCATTCCCTTTCCCAACGTCCTCTCTATCACCTGTTGTTTTTTTTTTTTTTTTTTTTTTGAGTTGGAGTCTCACTCTGTCGCCCAGACTGGAGTGCAGTGGCCGCTCCCGGCCACCGCAGCCTCGGCCTGCTGGGCTTCAGTGATCCTTCCGCCTCAGCCTTCCGAGTAGCTGGAATTACAGGCATGTGCCACCACGCCCAGCTGATTTTTTGATTTATTGTAGAGATGAGGTCTCGCTGCCCAGGCGGGTCTCGAACCCGCGGGCTCAGGCAATTCACTCACCTCAGCCTCCCAAAGGCGCGGGATTACAGGCTGAGCCACCGAGCCCGGCCACCTGTTGTTTTTAATTAATGAAGCCCATCCTGACTGGAGTTAGGTGGTGTCTCAGTATAGTTTTGATTTGCATTTCTTTGATAATTTGTGTGGCTGAGCATTTTTTCATGTATCTGTGGACTGCTCATATGTCTTCTTTTGAGAAGTTTCTATTCACATCTTTTGCCCACTTCTTAACAGGGCTGTTTGTTTTTTTCTTTTCAGCATATTTGTGTTCCTTGTAGATCCTGGCAAAGATTTTCTCCCATTCTGTGAGCTGTCTCCCCACTCTCTTTAATTTATTTATTTATTTGTTTGTTTGTTTATTTGTTTATTTATTTTGAGGGTAAGAAAGCAGGAGTTTATTAAGAAGACACCCTCTTAATGGTTTCTTTTGCTTTTCAGAAGCTTTTCAATTTGATGAGGACCCACTTGTCTATCATATCTCTTATGACATGGGCTATTGCGGTTTTGATCAGGAATTGGTTGCCTATTCCAATGTCTGTAAGGGTGTCTCTTACATTTTCTAAGATTCTTACAGTTTGAGGTTTTACTTTTAGGTCTTTGAGTCATTTGGAGTTGATTTTGTGTAGGGTGACAGGTGGGGTCCTGTTTTATTCTTCTGCACATGGACAGTCAGTTTTCCTAGCACCATTTACTGAAAAGGCTCTCCTCTTTCCAGTGGTTGTTGGTGGCAGCTTTGTTGAAGATGAACTGGTTGAGAAATTGAGGTTTTGCTTTTGGTATCTCTATCTTGTTCCATTGGTCAATATGCCTGTTCTTGTACCAATACCAGGCTGTTTTGATTATTGTAGCCTTATAATAAAATTTAAAGTCTGGAAGTTTGATACCTTTTGCTTTGAGACCTACTCTTTCTGTATATAATTTTAGAACTTAGAAATCTGATAGCTACAGGTTAGAACTTTAGTCTCCTGTCTCCAAGTTCTATGTTCTTCCCAGTAACCTAGTTCATAATAAATCATTCATACTAGTGAAGGCCTTTTCTGTCTAATCCAGACAAGCTTAGCTAACAGAAGTGATTTGAGGCTGAATATGGGAAAAGAGTAATCCCATGTCACATTGTTAGGGGTTCTTCGGGGAGGGCAGGCCTTACCTACCTCAGCGTCCCTGTTTCTGAGTGGCATTCTCAAGCCTTTAGTAGCTTTCTGGGGTGCCCTACATTGGATAGATCCCTCCACCTCCTAACCCAACCTATTGATTTGTTAAATTTACTGATTCTAAGGCTCATGTCCACACACGTAGCACGTAGCTTTTACCCACTATGAAGTGTTTGATACTTCCTCCAACTGGGAGTAAGCTTACCAGGAAGAGTTTTTTCCTGGAGTTCCGTTAGGAGTCACTAGATTTCTTTTGGTGGGGGAGGGAGAAAGAGATATTGAATAAAATGGAAATAAATGTTACACACACCCAGTACTTAACTTCTTTAATATTGGTTTAGTTGATATAGTGATCAGAATCCAGATGATGGGCATGGTGGGTCACATAATAGATGGAAAGAGGGGAAGTAAACTATAACTGGATGAAACTGAGAGCAGCAGTGAGTTATTGGGTAGCCATCCTGTTCTTCAGGCATTTCTGTTGCATTGCTTTGTTGTAAAGAATAATCAATAAAAAGAGGATGCCTGAGGTTTTTAATTTAGTGAATCTCATCTAGGTCTAAATACATCTGGCAGTAGCCTGACTTTTTAAAATGCAAACACAGATTTATTAATTTTTAGGTCATGAATATTTAAACACACCCGTCCCAATGGAATCATATTACATGGAGCTAATGCACTTACATTTTTAATGAAATTAGTAGTCAACCATTAAAAATGAAATATTGATATGAATTGTTAGACTAATTGATTGGGGGAAGAAAGTTATTGTGCAAGCAATCAGAGCATTTAGAAAAGTGAATAGAAATCAAATGACCCAATTATTGTCGGCCTTTGACACTCAGGAAGACGCTGTCCAATATATCTCTTTCCCTCTATGAACAGTTTAGACAGTTTTAAAACGTCTAAAGAAAATTATCACTGTAAATCAACCCTCAGGTAAGAAATTGAGCCAAAAAGGAAGATGATCGTCAGCAGCAATACTTAACTACTTAGCTCCTGTTACAAAAAGGAGGGATGAGGAATTGAGATAATTTTCTCTGTAATTCAGGCCCCAAATCTGCTATTTCCTGGATTTCCCATAAAATACAGCAACTCAATCTGAGGGTAAGTCTCTCCTCTCCCCTGAATTTCAAGATGACTGTGCCCTTATCAAGATGCAAACAAATGTAATTTTAAAGTCACTTTAAAGACTCTTTGTTTAAAGACCCTTTGAAGTTCATTTTTTTAAAGGTGGAAAATTACCGTTTAAGCAAACCCTGGCATTCCTTCTTCTAAGTATGATTTTCCGTGTTTGGTTATCTTTAACTGAGGCATACCTTTCTTTGCTTCATTAGTTAGGCTTAACGAATGAAGACAGCAGCAGTTCTCAAATTATTTTTTAGCTGGCAAACCTATAAGCAAAAAACGATTCCCTGCTTTTTTTGTTAGCCTATGAATTCCTAACTTCAGTTAGAAGCAAATTGACTAACAGAAAAGGGGGGAAAAAGAGTTATGACCCATCCGAGCGAAGACTGAGATCAGATTTCTTGCTAACTGCCTCTCACATGGCAGTTGGATAAGCAAGGAATGTATTGACTCAACAACCCAGGAAACCCTGCTGTGTATCAGTAACATGGTCCGCGGAGGGGCTCAAAGAACAAGGAAAGAGACAGTGAATTGTTGACATTTTGTAGGCAAGAATAGAGAGACCACAGGAGTGAGAGGATCGAGGCTATTGGGGGAAAATTGTTAAAGTGATGCACTGGGGAAAAGAAAGGAAGAGAAAGAGGCAGGTGTGGGGGAACCCAAAACATGGACCAAGTGAGGAGGTAAGATCATGAATATGGCAATTACTGTCATTTAGTGCAGTGCTTCTCAAACCTTAGCATGTACAGGAATCACCTGGGACTCTTGTCAGAATGCAGATTCTGATTCAGGAACCCAAGGCAGGGCCTGCAATTCTGCATTCCTACAAGCTCACAGAAGGTGGACATTTAGCTAGCCTCTGGTCCAGACCACCCATTGAGTAGCAAGACTAGAGGACCCCAGTTTTGTCTGTTGGAACGTGAAGAATGTCATTATGAATGAATAAATGATTTCTTGTCGGTTGTGTACCTTGCAATCTGCTAAGTACTCTGAAGAGTTTTTAAAAAGAGGAGATAAGACAGGCAAACACAAAACCACTAGAGTAAAACAGAAGAGACTGTGTATTATAGAGCCTACGTGTGACTGGAAGGCTTGGGGAACAGAGAGGAATCTGTCCGAGCACGATGGAGCTTAGATAGGCAGAAAAGAAGGGGTATGACCTCAAGCTGAAATGAGCACGAAGCGGGCAGAGTGTGGAATGCATGTGCCAAGGAACTGCTGGGACATCTGAGGGGCGTTAATGTTCCCATGCAGTGACCATCTCTAAAGTTGAAAAGGCCAAGTGTTGTGGCTGGGTCTGAGTTAGCTGAAAAGGCAGGTGTGTCTGCTTTAGTCTTCAGAGCACCTGGCACATTGCTGGATGCATTCACAGCTATTCAGTAAGTGACTGACTCATTGCCAGAGTCGTTCAGTGAACCACAGAGCAGCCACCATGCCTATGAACTAATACATCCTGACACAGGCATTCAGGTTCTAAAGATGAAAAAGAAAAAATAAATTCACATTGCAACAGTGGAAGAAAAATATAAATAATGATTGTGGCATGAAAACCTATTTAAAACATTCATTTCTCATTGGCTTTTGCCGCTAAGTGGAACAAAAAAATTGAGATAACATTTTCCTTCTCATTTTCTACTAGAAGAACAACTGCACGTTTGCATTAAGGTTGAGACGCTCTGGGATTCTGAGGCCTTGCAGAAGCAATCCTTGCCTAGCTTTGGGAAGATCTGACCCACTTTAGACTACGCTGGAGTTGCCAAAGGAGGATGACTTCCTGTGCCCATTGGTCCTGGAGCTAAATTACATCAGTCACACTATGAAACAAGGTGATAAACATGGACATCTTAGTAATTCAGCCAGGGTCAAGAGCAATGAATATGTCTGAAAAAAAGATGACATCATCACCCAAGAAGAACTGACATGTGAACCATGCCTTGAAGGATGGGGAGGCAGCTGCCAGTGGCACAGGGGAAGCTCTTCTGGAAGAACGCAGCAGTTCCAGCAGAGCTTTGGTGACATCCCTGTGGTAAGAGAACGATGCACTGTGGGTTGAGTAGAAACCCAGGGCTCACAAGGGGCAGTGACAGGAGGTAAGCACAAACAGGTAGGCTGAGGCCAAGCAGGAGACCTCTTGAATACCAGGCAGGAGGGTTTAGACTTTTTCCTGTACACAGTGGTAACTAATCATGACTTTTCTATCGTGCTGGATATAATAATCTTGTACATACAGAATGCTGGCAATTGGCTTTGAACTTTGGTTAGGAAAACGATGATATCGATGCATAAACTTCCATTTGAAATCTTTGTCTTCAACCAGCTAGTTCTTGAATGATGTGCCAGTAGAGAAATGGCCTGGGACAAGTAAGCTGGATGAGATGTGTGGTTTTATTACTAACCTGCTGTGTAATTTTTGTCAAGATGCAACTTCTCTGAACCTCAGTCATCACTGTTGGCCTAAGAGTAATGATAATTTTGGCACATCAAACTTAGTAGTTCTAACAAAGCTAGTTCCTGAAGCCTTCCCATGTGGCCGCCATATGTATTATCTATTTAATCCTCCAACAACTGCATGAGAACAGGTTCTATGATCAGCCCTTTTACAGTGGGAGAAACTAAGGCTCTAGGAATTTAAATAATTGGTCTAAGAACACATAATTAGCAAAGCTGGGATTCAATCCAAACTCTTAACCTAGACTCAATTCTGCAGCATACCTTCCCCCCAAAGGTAGTCATTTAAAAAAAAAAAATTCATCATTTCAGTGAAAACCTCAAATTCGGAATTGTTTCAAAAGATGTTACCTCATAATCCTCATGCTACCGGGAAGGAATATAGAATCATCTAGTGCCGGACCGAAAAGACCTTACAAATCACTTTAGTTCTCTTTTTTCTTTTTACAGAAGAAGAGATTGGTGTGCGGCAAAGCTGTGGAAATCATCCAAAGTCACACAGTTCATCCTAGTCATAGCTGGTCCTATTATATTTTAATGTATTTCAAGTGCAGTGACGGAACAGGGGTTCTGATAAATACAGTTTAGGATATATTTCCCCGCTCACCTATTTTTCTCTTCCTTATAGAAAAGAGTCATTCTTTCTGCCGCCTTTATGATTTCATATTTCACAATGACATTGAAAATCAGTCCCACGAGGTCTGGCAGAGGCCTTGAGTCAGGCTGGTGTTTGCCAGGTTGATTGACAGTTCATGACAAATATCTGAATTCTGAAGTTTCCTGGGAGAAGGTTTTGGAATGGGTTACTTCAGGAAAAGTGTAAGGAAACTTGAAGTCTTCTCATGATTAAAGTGAATATGATATTCTTTAAGGGAAAAGATGATGATACCATCATAAAATATTCTTGAGAAATTAAGACCAAAGCAGTATCAAGAATCTTAAAGTTATTCGAACTCTTTAAATTCACTTCTAGGAATGTACTTTGAGGACATAACCTGAAATTCACAGAGATATATGCACATGAATGTTCACCTCAGCATTACTTGTAAAATTGTTTAAGAAGACAAAAACTACAAACAGCATCACTGTTCAATCTCAGGGCGAAGCCCACCAAATAAAATGTTACAAAGCCACTAAAGTATTACCTATAAATGAATTCAATGACACAAGAAAATGCTTATACAATTTCAGTGGGAAAAAAGAATGAAATAATATAAATAACATGGTCTCGACAATGTAAAAAAACTGCAGAGAAAGTCCGGAATACACAACATGAAACAGAATCTCTCAGTGGGAAGGGTAGAATTATGTGTTTAAGAACGATAGATCTTACCCTCTTTTCTAAATTTACAGTAGTTTTCCAAATTTTGTACAAGAGAATTAGTTCCTTTTATAATTAAATAAACAAACTTTTAAATGAAGTATAGAAAGTCTTGTGTAAGCAGCCACGATGTTCTCTTAAAGCACCTCTTTTATTTTCCACTTGAAACTGTCATCCTTCCTTGTCATAAAGTTGTATATTATGACTCAGAATGGACACGATCAGCTCAGCGGCAGCAGGAACTGGCTTTGAAGGTCTTTTCTAGAGCTGTGGCTTGGAAAAGGAAACCTGGCTTCTGAGATGAATGATTGAGGGTTTGATTGAAGTTCAAGTTCATGGGGCTGAAGAAGTAGCTTTACGATTGCCAAGGAACAGGATGGGAGAGAGAGGCAGGGGTATCTCATGTGAAGACTGAAGTGATTCTCACTGGAGAAATAAAAGACCCTCAAAGAACTATCGCTTTTGCTCTGAGAGAAACCTTAGAACCGAACAAGCATAACCCTTCCATTTTATCAATAAGTAAACTGAGGCCAAGGAGGTCGAGTGACTCTGTTAACATCACACAATGAGGGACCAAGACTCCCAGATTCTAGGTCAGTTTGTTTTCTACTGTCCTTACTTTGAAATAAATGCCTGGGTGCTTTAAATAGTCGTCTGCAATTTATTATTATAATGGAAACTGTGAGTTGCCTCTGTCTGTTCTACCATGGATTTAGTGTGTGATCCCAGCAACAAGCCTAAGATACCAAACATGGTCAGTGCCAGTTTGAAATAATACTCCTCCCACTCTCTGCTAATTTTTTCTGAAATGGTTAGACCCCTAATGGCCCCAGACCAGAATGTCAAGGGCCCCAGAGGTCAGCAGAGCTTGTGTCCAGGATCTGTGAAGGAAATCTCCACTTCTGGAATTAATGAAGACTGGAGAGAAAAGAGTACTCAATTTAACACACCACTTTCAGAAACTCAGTTCCAGACCTTGGGATAGTGGGAATAATCTTAGCCTACTCTGTGGGAATTGCTCAACTCTGTCCTGACCTTGGGACTAGACCATTGAGGCAATGATTTCACTTGGACATACAACAACCAGAAGAAGTTGGGAGTGATGACGCCACCAAGGGGCTTAAATAAGCAGAACAAATCTACAGAAACCACGCAGATAATCCTATTAAAGTGGAAAAGTTGAATGCAGTCGGGAAAATGGACTGAGGTTTGTAGCTAGCTGGGGGCAGAGGGGACCCCCCTCAGAATAGCAGAAATAGGGACCCACCTCATTCCTCCTGGGGAGTGGAGGTGCCTAAAGTTTTCTAAGCCAGGCACAGTCTCAACATCAGACTCCTGCACTTTCTGCACCATACCCTGCCCCATCCTGTCTCATCCCTGGATGCGCCTACTTCATTATAGTTCTTTTGGCCCCCAGAATACTAAAAACAGCAGTGGCAATGCCTAGAGGCAATGTCATGTTGGTTGCTGTTGACCTAAAGGATAGACAATCAGAGAACAAGGAAAGGGGTCTTTTCCAAGATTCAAGGTACAGAGTAAACTAGTGGTAACAGTAGTGGTCACCAATGTTTTCAGCTGCCACAAGGAGAATCTGTGAGTTTCCTTTACATTTTGCCCGAGGATGGAAAAGGAACAGAGACACTCAAGATTGCAATAATTATACTGGAGAATACTTTGGGATAATACCTAGCAGGGCTTTGTAGGGATCCATGACCGTCACAAAGGTGAATTGAGTATGTATTACATAGCACGTGTTACATGGGTTACGTGCTGGAAGATTCAGCATCATACAAGAAACGATAGCATTCATGCCCTCATGGGGCTTCCAATTCAAGAGAAGAAAGCAAGCAATTGTTTATAACTGTGGAAGTCATCACAATGGAAAGTACAAGGCGCTCTGAGATTACATAACTGTCATTGTGCACTTAGGGGATCTAGAATAAATGAGATACTCTGCAGAAAGTGAGTCACATGGTTCCTGGCACATAGTAAGTGCTCAACAAATTGTGGCTGCTACTTAGAGGCTATAATACTGTGGATCTATCACAGAAACAAAGAACCGAGTATCACATGTTCTCACTCATAAGCGGACCTTGCACAACTATTGTAATACTATAAGAAAGGGACTGGCAGTAGCGGGAAACTGCCAGGGGAGGGGGGTACAGTTCATCAGCAAGGGTACCTGCATAGTGAACATTTGTATACCTAACCCCGAATTGTACCCCACATCTTTAAAATAAAATTAAAAAAAAAAAATTAATCGAATTAGTGAAGACTGAAGAGAAAAGAGTACTCAATTTAACACACCACTTTCAGAAACTCAGGAGGAGTATTATTTCAAACTGGCACTGACCGTGTTTGGTATCCTAGGCTTGTTGCTGCTATTTTTGTTATTATTAATGGCCTAAGAACATGGTTCAAGGAAGCAAAATTTATTTTTGAATATATAAACTGGGAAGGAAAAGTCTATGATCTGTGCACGTGCCATTCTTCCATTCATTTGTTCATTTAATACATTTTTTTCTGGTTTATATGTGTGAGTCACTGTACTCAATGATGGAGTAAAAAAATAGATAAGAATTTCTATTCTCAAGGGGCTCAAATTCTAATAGGGAAGAAAGACATAAACAAATAATTGCAAAACGGTAGAATACAAAATATATTGTGTAACACAGAACCCAACGAGCTAACATCCTGCCTTGTGGGGACCAAGAAGCCCACACTGAATAAGGGAAGGAAGTCTGGTCTGGAAGGATGAGTAGTTGTACAGGGGCCCTGGTTTCATTACCAGTGTTTTTCTGGGTGTCGGGAACTTGGCAAGGCGACTTTTATTTTTATGTTCATATCTCCATGTTTTATCTCTCAGTTCAATCACCGGATGTATGGCAGAAAAAGAAAAAAAACAAAAACAATGCTGGAAAATGCTACAGCTACAGAACTTTTGGGCAGGAGAACAAACTCAGAACAGGTGCATCTCATATAGAGCAATTTACTCCAAAATTGCTCTGTCTCCACAAGAACCACAAACTCGGGGCGGGGGGGGGATGTGTGACTTGATCAAACTCTCAGAGAGTACTCTGATTATCTGTGTATCCAAGAAAGTGAGAAACGCTGTCTTCTGCTCCCTAGGACAGTCTGCAAATGCTCAGAAGGGTAGGGGGCCTGGTTTGGCACAGCTCCATTTTTTCAAGCTGTCACCGGTCAACAGAATCCTTCTGCCCTGTCTGTGCACCCTCCCTACCTGGGCACCAGAGACTCAGCATCTTGATGGCAAGAGTTTGTCTAGCATGTCTTACATGGGATTGAAGGAGAAAAGAATAAAAACAATTTAAAAGTCCCAAAGGCCTCCTCAGAGAGGCAACACGATGGTTTTCTTCCTTTCAACCTGTGTATGGCTGAGGGACTGGGCCCTTCCCACTCTCCAGCCTCTCTGTTGCCAGGAGCTCCTGCCAAGTCTGAAGTAAAGCCCAGACTTGGCGAGTTGACTGATGGCCCAGAGAAGCACAGAGTCATTTGATGCCTTCCCATGGACCCCTCACATGGACAGAGTAACTGGGTCTGCCAGAAGCACGCCTTCAGAGAGTTCTCCTGTCTCTGGTCCGTGGGTCACTCCACACAGTGGAAAGCAAAGTTAACTCCTGCTAACCCCAGCTGGCCTGGCAGTCTACCAGAAAAGAGCCAGACTTGTCCCTTTTCTAATTCATGTCCAAACAAGAGAAGAAACAAGCAAATAAATGCAATAGTGGCACAAGAGGAAAAAGAAAAACAGCCTGATCCTCAAAGGAAGACGGGTGGGAGGACAGGGATTTCCTGAGTACCCTCTCTCAACTCTACTCATCTGTCCCCTGCCCCCTCTCTCCCCTCCCAGCAACTGTACATTCTGTGAGAGGCGTATTTGCCAGTAAAAGGAGCCTAGATGGGTAATGTTTTTCTTAGGAGGCTGACCCAACTGTGAAATGTGAATTTCAAAAACCAATAAATCTGACTTATTAATGTGCCCACACTCCAGCCCAGAGACAGAAAAGACTCCAGAAGAATTTGCTCTAGAGGGTCCTTCTCTGCAAAGGGACTTGGAATGCTGCCTTAGGGACGCAAGTTCACCATAAGAGCTCCAAAAGTCAGGAGCAGGAAAAAATAGAGCAGCAAGGGACAATTCTGGGTAAAGCTATTTACCTGGACTGTGTCCTCTTTCAACAGAGCCCTGGATGGAGCTGCAACACAGCACAGAAACTGAGGAGCATTGCCCTTGAACTTGAATTGATGCCTTTGGCATAACGCCTCCTGGAAGGGTGAAGACTCAAAAGAACAGGCAAACCCCTCTGGGGATTCCACAGAGAGCGGGAAAAGTTGGTAGACACTGGAAGAATGTCCATCATCATATTAACAGTGATTAACTCTGAGTTGCAAGATTTTATGGAGTTTTCCTTTCTTTATTATATTTTTCTTGATTTGAATTTTTCATTTATAATAAACCAAAATGATGTTATAAAAATCAGGGGAGAAATAAAATACACATGACTATGGTTGGCTTCTCCCTGCGGAGACCTAGATAAAATAAAAACATGAGAATAAACTCCTAACAGTCAAGGTAATGGGAAGAAACAACCGGGGAGAGATCCCTATACACTTTCAAGAGATGCAAAGGGAATAGAAACCAGTGGATGGTTAATCAGACCATGGAAGTCATATTCCAGAATAGTGGTAGGATGGAAGGAATGGGAAGGTAGAGGAGATAATTCAGATCATCTGGGGAAGACCTGGCAAGTAGCTGGGACCATTCTTTCCTTACCAGGCCCTGAATTTGGATCTCAGCAGTCAACTCCCAGTCAAAAATCAGAGCTCCCTTCTCTACAGACATAGGATCTTCTTTCTGAGAATTAGGGTTTCTAGACCCTTTTGTACACCCCAATCCCTTTGACATTTGAGAGCTTCCTGACTAGACTTCTTTCTGCTTACACCAAAATGAAACCTGGTAGTCACCAAGTCCCACCAAATGGTGACATGATATCGGGACGCTGATGGAGAATCCATGGAGCCTCATGATGTAAGCTTCTCCTTCGTGATTCCCATCTTATAATCCTAGTTCAGTGCCTGCCTGTATATTTATGGAAAGGATATATTAATCATTTCAGGTTTGCAATAACATAAATAGTGTTTATGGTTTTCAGCCTTGAATATCAGCCTAGTAGAACACAGAAGACTAAATCGTTGTAGAAGAAAATGTAATATAACCAGCCTTAACAGTGTAAAAGCAAATCCCAGCTGTCAAAAAAATGAGAAGACCAGAAGTTGTGGCTCACGCCTATAATCCCAATATTTTGGGAGGTTGAGGCAGGAGGATTGCTTGAGCCTAGGAGTTCAAGATCAATCTGGGCAACATAGCAAGACCTCATCTTTACAATTAAAAAATTAGCCAGACGTGATGGCATGTGTCTTTAGTAACAGCTACTCAGGAAGCTGAGATGCAAGGATCATATGAGCCCAGGATGTCAAGGTTGCAGTGAACTGTGATGGTGCCACTCCAGCTGATGTGATAGAGTGAGGCCCTGACTCAAAAAAAAAAAAGAGAAGGATATGGAATGTGGAGGTCTACGGGGGACACTCATAACTTCATCTAATTTAGTTGAGAATCAAAAAAATACTTTCTAGCTGGGCTCGGAGGCTCAGCCTGTAATCCCAGCACTTTGGGAGGCTGAGGTGAGTAGATTGCCTGAGCCCACGGGTTCAAGACCCACCTGGCCAACTTGGCGAGACCTCATCTCT
>NW_007009547.1:243515-251594 GCF_000164805.1 Carlito syrichta | reverse complement strand
CACTCCAGTTTGGGTGACAGAATGAGACTCCAACTCAAAAAAAAAAAAAAAACTTTCTAAAGTTGATGGGACATAAGAGTATGTTTACATTATTATTCAAAAATACTAAAGTAATGAACAGTAGGACAAAATAATTGTCACAAATTGGGAAGAGGAGAAGGGGGAGCTAAGGTGAGTTAAATCTTTATCTTTCTGTTGGTGTGGGTGACTTGACAATATCTTAAGTTAATAAGTCAAGAAATGGTTTCTAAATTAGTTGCAGTCAGGGAGGTAACCACCGGAACTAAGAGCAGAAAGCATTTGCCTCACGGAACTAAGGCTATACATAGGAAGAGTGACATGAGTGACTGTAGGTTTTCATTATAATTCCTTCCAGTGATTCCTTTCTTTTTTTCTTTCTTCTTCTTCTTTTTTTATTGGTATTTTATTCCTGCAATGCTCATGATAAACTTTAGAGGGGAAATGAGTGGGACAAAGAGAGAGAGAGAAAGAGAGGGTGAGAAAGAAGAGGCCATCAAGAGATTACTTCTTAGTAACGCCAACCAGCACAAGGTGACAGATGCGAAAAAATCAGTCTGATTGTTTTGTTGGTTTTTTCACCTCCTTCTGAAAGAGACATGATTCTCTATCAGTCACTGCTTTTGAGTTAGAACCTGAGCTGCTGCAGCCCCTAAGCACATCCCTGTCCTATGTCCTGGCTTGCCTCACTGACTCTCCTGGCCATTGTCAGCCTCTTTCTGAACCTTGTTCTAATAGACTCACCCAGCTTGGATCCAGGGCTCTGACTGGACCTTCAGTTTCTGGAGTTTTCCATATCTGCATCCTGGCCTTGTCTTTCCTCATTTTGACCTTCAATCTGGTCAACCCAAGGTTGATCCATGGCCTCCAGGCCTTAGAAGCATAAGAGAATAGAGTGTCCTTGTTTAGCATGGACAGCCCAGGAGATGGGCAACCCATGAAAACCCACTGGCAAGGGAGACTGTACTACAACTAAGAATCATACAGTGGATACAACATGGATTTGGGGACCAAACCCAACTGTCCAAATCCTAGATCTGCTGCTAATTATGTCGTCTTGACCAGAATATTTAACTTCTCTGAGCTTCTTTTCCTTATCTGCAAATTGAGGATAATACTATCTCCCACAAATATTTACTGGGAAAATTAAATGAGATCTTGTATCTAGAAGGCTAGCATGCTCCTGACTTGCAATAGAAACATAACATTAGATGCCCTCTTACCTTATTTTTCCTATCTTGCTTCTTCCTTTTTCCTTATCTTATATAAATGTGGGCACAAAATGAAAAGCAATGAAATGCTTTGTAGATGATTACGTCTAAGGTTAGTAGTCCTAGGCCTAATAATACTGCTGCTTTGCTAAGTCTCCACTACAGCTTAGAACACAAACTCATTTTCCTTAGGAAAAAGTCCCTCTTCTAGGCAAGATCTTTCCTCTAGGAGACCAGAGGTATCTGAGCCATAAAGGATTCAGGGTCCTAAAATTTTTGAATGTTAGAATGTGTGGGACTTTAGAGGTTATCCAGTGATCAGCCATCATTTTTATAGAAGAGACCCAGAACTTGAGACCCAGAGAAGTTAAGTTGCTAGACCTAATGAATTCCCACCCATGTCGCTCCACTGAAATGAAAGCTACCTTGAGAAGGTTGTTGTGATTCTGTGTCCAAACAGTATGAGTTATGCAACAAAATATGACCAGTATGAAAAATATACATGATAAAAAGCATGAAACCTAAAAAGAGACAGATTTTTAAAAGGTTTTTTTTAAAAAAGTGAATACATTAAATTGATGCTGTAGTTAAATGCCACTATACATTAAGAAATAAATTTAGTCTGGGCATCAGAACCACTGACAGATGGTGGGTTTATACAAGAGTGTCTATTGAATGCAACAGACATGATGTATCCCAAACAGAAACAACCAGAAATCCTGTTGGTTGCTCAGTGTGTTGAAGGTATAGCTAAGAATCCATAGCACGTTATGTAAGAAAGTTAAGTAATTCCTAGTGTTTTCTTGTTGTAGCTGGTGAGTTAGTATATTTATTCATGGAGTTGATTAGGATTCATGGGCTAGAAGACCATTTGGATATACCAATATGACAGAAATGAGTTATTTTGGGGTGCCAGGAGAGTCTTGATAGTTTGAACATACAGTAGACTGGTCAGTATTGAATAGCATGGTTATAGGCTGTGATCTGTGACCTGGTTCGTATTAATTACAGACTTATTAGAAAATGTAGTAAAGCAACATTTGTAAGGACATAGAACCTAAGCCTATTCATTACATTATTTGCCAGCAATTGCTTAGCACTAAAAGGTTAGAGCTAGAAAATGTCAGGGATGTTGTAATTAATGCTGAGCACTGGAAATGCTTCTGTGCTTTGAGCTCCTAGGAGTACAATAATCTTTGTGACCCTCCTGAAACACAACACCATGTTCTGCATGTATTTTATGGAGTTTGGGTAGATCAGTTGAAGTGGTTTAGAATTGGAAAGGTTTTGAATTATTGAAATAAATTGACTTGTTCATATGATCCAAGGAAAAATCTCCATGCCAATTCATCAAAGAATAGGCTATCTGAAACAAACATTTGGAATATTTCTTCTAAAGAGTATCTTTGAGTTAGATAACTATATACTATAGTCAATAAAAAAAGTAAGATCCAATGCACTCATTTCTAAAGAAATTACATCTAAGAAACTCATTTTGTGGAGAATAATTTGGTTCACTTAACTACGCTGGAATGGGTTTCCAGAAATGAAAGTGATAGACTGAACTACATTCTCAAAATTGTCAATGTAGAAACCAGATTCCACAAAGTATATTTCAAACTTACTGAAAATGAAATAACACTATTGAGTTTACTTTTCTCAATTAATCTTGATAGAATAAAGGAAGTACTATACATTGATATTATTGAGCTGTAGGGCAAAATAGTACTAAAAACTTAATATAGCAATATTGATGGACCAGAATTCTAAAGGTGCAACTCTTCTAGAAATCCATGTTCACGACAAAATGAAAGAGGAGATATTGATATTTTGATACAGAAGAAAAAATGTCTGGTTTACAGATTCATATTTTTAAAAATGAATTATAAAAATTATTATTAAACATTTCTTGTTCTCTACTTGCATTTTATACATATAAAATGTAATTAATATCATATATATTTACATGTAGCCTGCTTACATTAAAGTTCTATTAAAAAATAAAGCCCGTGTGCTGATTTCCTTACATCTGGTCCACTTTGCTAATTTCTGTTACTTGCCTTCTGTCTGGGCATGTGACTTTCTTTTTTTTTTGAGTTGGAGTCTCACTCTGTCACCCAGGCTGGAGTGCAGTGGCACACTCATGGCCACCGCAGTCTTGACCTCTTGGACTCAGGCAATCCTTCCGCCTCAGCCTTTCAAGTAACTGGAACGACAGATGCACTCCACCACGCCCAGCTACATATGTGACTTTCAACCCCTGGCCTGAGGGTACTTGAATTTGAGGGAAGACTGGTTCTGGCACTATCATGTGGCTGATGCTGGAGGCTGCATATCTGAGCTCAGAAGGAGAACACCACTTGGCCTGGCAGAAACCCTAGGCGTTGCCACATAGTGGGCAGACGTCCGTGGACTGATCACATGAAGCTTCATCTGCAATACGAAGCATGGACATGCAGAACTGCAGTTGACTGAAGAGTTTTTAGTTTCCCCAGTGCCTAGCCTTCAAATCACAACTGATCATCATTACCTTGGGATGCACCAGCCCTGAGATATAGGAATTTTTTTTTTTAATGAGAAATAGAGATATTTGACTTCCCAGGAATGGGACAAGTAAGGGTGTAAGTGATTGATTGAAACAACATAAGATAATTTCACTTATATCTTTGTTTTTAATTGACCTCAGGTGCATAGATTAATTTATATTTTTGCTTTAATAGACCTCAGGTGCACAACTCTTGATTTATGACACACTCACATCATGGCCTTCTTTTATTGTGTGGGTGCATTTGTTTACTTATTCAGAGATGTGAATGCATTTATAGTCCAAGTTCCAGACTGAAGAAAGCTGAGCTTTATAATAAACCCTACTTGTATGATATCTAAAAGGAGGGGCACGCAGAAAGGACAATTGACATTTATTGAGCATCTATTCCTTGCCAAGTCCTGTGCCGGGTCCTTTGCAAACATTACCTGTTTAATTCTCCCAAAGTTATTCCTGGGCAAGCCAAGACGGGCCAACTGCTTATTATCCCTCCCTGCCCTGGTACTTCCCACTACTGTAAACTGGCTGGTCAGAAATAGCATTGCTGTGAGTGACAAGAACATTGCAGTGTAATATTCTCAGGTGGCTAGGTAGTTTGATGTTGGGTGACTTTCAATTTTCGCAGCTGAACTTTAAAATCTCATTAAAACAGCTTTTTGTTGTTGTTTGCTGTGTTTAAATCAGCAGTGATTCAGCAAATAAGCAGACACAGCGTGTTGCCTCTCTTGGCAGGTATCATAAGGGGCCTGCAAAGTGTATGAGGAAAAGAAATATGATTTCAGAACTAAAGCATAGTGAGATCTTTTGTAAGAATTGTCTTCTGTAAATCCTAACTGATCTTTATATGTGAATGACTTTGAAAGAAAAAAAATTCTCTTTCTTCTCCCCCATCATTGGAAGTGTTTGCATTGGCAGAAGTGTCGGATGGGTGGCTTGCTAAGAAGTTTAGAAATCTCTACTAGTGCCTGATGCAATCTGGTGTCCTGAATCACATTAATTTTTTTTTAATCCTTATGAAAATGATCTCTTTTAGATTTAGGGAAGCTCTAAATCTCCCAGCTGGCTCTTACCTAGAGTTTTCTTAGCATCTAGCTGGAAGAATCATGAGGAAATACTGAAATGGTTCGATATCCATGGCATGTCCACTCATGGGCAAGAGATAGTGCTTGGTACTGTGGCTAAATTAGTCGGGTCCCTCCCTCAAGTTGCTCACATTCTCTAAAGAAAAGAGGGCAGGTCTGCAAAAACTGGAATTCACAGCTGTAAGAAATAAGAGCTATAAGATGTACAAGGCAGCGACAAGTACCGCCAAAGGAGCTACAGATCCATATGCTCTTCCATATAAGACTTGCTGATTTGGAGACAGGATGTGCAAAAAGGCCTCTGGGACAGCAAAGGAGAGAGGATGGGGTGGCCACTGGGGTGGAGATGGGAAGACAACAGCGAGAATGCATGGAGAAGACTCCTTTATGTTTGACCCAGTGTGAGAAAAGGAACATGGGGAAGCATTATAAAGAGTGCAAGGTCTCACAGTGCTGTCCCATCATCCCCCTAATCCTTCCTTGGCATCCATTGCCCAGACTTTCAGCACAAGATCTCAAGCTATGGCTTGGCCAGCAGGGTTCCCCATCACAGGGCTCCACTCTTGCCTGTCTTCCTCTTTTTCTTTCTCTCTGTTGCTCCTTCCCGGGGGCCTGGTCTCTGCCCAGTAAGGACCAAATTACTTAATCATTAAAATGATGAAATTAGTAAAGACAGTACCTATTTGCTTCTTAGAGGACTATCTCTAAGAGTGGCAATTTGTCACTCTATCACAGTCCAGAAGGAAATATCTGAGAAGTTCTTGGAAGAAGCTTTAAAGTCACCCAGACCAACCTCCTACTGTTCTATCAAAGCTTCCTAAATCATCCCTGACAGGCGGACAGGCCGGGATCTTGGCAGCTCCCAATCAGGCCTTCCTGGAGGTGACTCAGAGATCAACCTCATGCACGTCTTTATTTCAGGTCTCTGCTTGGTAGCAGTCAAGGGGATTAGGCAGAAGCTGGTCTGAATTATGAGCACAAAGCCCCTCTTCAGCCCTGGGGCCGCAAAGGGGCCCCTGGGCTGGTGAGATTTTGCCTGGGGTGGGGAGGAGAACAAGCCGCTACTCAGCCCATGAGCTGTTTATGTCGAGGACAGAGCAATCCACGCCAGCTGCCTGCGGCCCGCCCGAGTCTGTGGCCGGGAAGCTGCCGACAGGCCGGGTGGTAGATAATATGGGCATTCATTCACTCTGGCTGCTCCTTGCACACTCACCGGTGCAGAGGGGAGTGAACTCTAACTGCGAGTATAGACAGCCCAGGGGCACAAGCAGCCATTTGGTACAAGTGCATCACCACTGTCTTCGGGGCTTCTCTGCAGGGGGACCACTGTCAGCTTAGAGAGTTGAGACATCACTGCAGGACAATGTGAACTTTTGTCGCTCGCCTTGCCTAAGTCTGAAATAAGTCTAGTTAAACATTGTTAGCATTTCCAAATCCTCCTTATGACTTTCCCTGCCAACGAGTTGCCTGCTTAGAAAGGGTGGACAGACCCAATGCCCTCAAATCAGCCAGGGTGCAGTTCAACCTTTTCTCCCCAGTGCAGACGAGCTGGGTCAGTCATGCACTCTGCTATCTACTGATAAGAGAGAATCCTGGCTGGGGAATTAGGAGTCCCTGGGACTATTCCCAACCTTGCCACTATGAGTGTGACCTCGAGCAGTTGTATAACTGTTCTGGCCTTGTTTCATCACCTTTAAAATGGACGTAATAACAACTATCCTACCTGTCTCCTGGGATAGCTGTAAAGATGAAATATTAAAACAATCCTAAATTGTGTTATATAGGAATGGCCAATAAATTCTCAAGACTTGGGCTGGCAGACTTTTATGCAAAGGGTCAGGTAGTAAATTATTTTGGACTTTTAACACCACATCAAATCTCTGCTGCATATTCTTCTTTGTGTGTGTGGTTTTCTTTTTCGAAACTTAGAAAAATGTAAAAATCATTCTCAGCTCATGAACCACACACAAACAGGTGTGGCAAAAAGTTGGTTGTAGTTTTCCAGCTTTTTCTCAAAGCAAATCATAGGTGGGGGGGCTGGAGGTTGGGTCAGTGGTTATGATAAGTCTAAATATAAATAAATATAAGTAAATAAATAATGATATGAATCATATATAAGTATAAAGAACTATACATATTCATGGTTTTTCTGACATGTGATCTGCACTGGTGAAATTATTTGAACCCCAACCCAGGAGCCATTGTGTTCAAGTACTCCTAGGCTATTTTGCCACTTACTGAACTCTTCATTGCCTAGATTAGAACGTTCTACTTTGAATTGCTTAGTTGCCATAAAACTAGAGGCCATACTTCAACCTCAACTTGGTTGGTTGTCATTCCTAAGAGGCTCATTGGGCCTACATGTGAATGAGGCCCTGAGCAGAAACCATCTTGCCTTTCTAGTCAGTGTTGTCTGGTCGGAACTCGTGCGGGCCCTCCTTCTTAGGGAGAATGGGGTGAAGACCTTTATTTGGGGCCACTGCTGCCCACACAAGAACCAATGAGTGTTATCTGTGACAATTAGTTCACAAATAATACTTTGCTGGCAAAGTGTTTTCAACCTGTTATTATTTCTCCCATAATACTTTAATGAGATAAGCTGGCATAATCACTGTCATTTGCAAAAAGGTGATTTGTGACTAAAAAAAAATGTTTACAAGGGAGAGAGGGGCACACCTCATCAACAAGGGTAACTGCATAATGAATATTTGTATGCCTAACCCAGAATTGTACCTCACATCTTTAAAATAAAAATATATATATTTAAACAAAATACTCAAAACACTAAAGTCAGCTTTCCTGATTAGGTTGGGCAATGGTTTCTGGTTTTTCCTGTCTCCCATGAGGCCCTGTTTCCCCTTGCGTGTCTCTTTCTCCTCTTCCCAACCTCATTCCTTATTTGAGCTATCAGAAGGTCACAGAATGAAGCCTTGGATGAGAACAGTTGATAACAAAGAATGTTGATTTCATTCTCTTCCCTTCCAAAGTATTTCCAAAGAAAATGGTAGGTCAGTAACACTTAGCTAGACTAGAATAATGAAAGTGGCTAGATTTCAGATATGTCCATACAAGAGGAAGTGCTGACCTATACATCTTGGTTGTGTTGACAAGTGTGGGAATACGATGAAATAAATGCAACACTTGAGAATCAAGTTCTTGGACATCAACCACCCAGTATCTTCTTATGACAGAGGGGACTATGGGAAGTCAAAAAGGGTGTAAG
>NW_007009547.1:242706-243495 GCF_000164805.1 Carlito syrichta | reverse complement strand
TGAATTCTTACTATGCTGCCTAGGCTGGCCTCGGACTCCTGAGCTCAAGCAATCCTCCCAACTTGACTTCCCAAAGTACGAGGATTACAGGCATGAGCCACTGAACTCGGCCAGATAAAGCTTTTTAGAAGAGGAATTGGACACGCTAATGAACCCGAAAGATAAATGGCTTCTTTGGGAACACTGTATAAACATCAGTTTCTTAATAAAAGTGTGATAGAGAAGATAGATAGCAGTGTCTAGCACTCTGAAACTATGATGATGCAGAGGTGAAAAATTCCTACTCTCCAATTTTAGTCTCATTAAACTACATGCATCTGTCATTGTGCTATATTTTAAAACCTTGTTCTTTTACTAGAGTTTGGGTTGAGTGATTCCTGATCATGATGCCAAACTTTCATGATGCCACATGTGACTCTCCAAGAGCTATCTACTTATGTGTTTCTCTCCCTACCAGTCTGTGAGCTCCTGATCTGCAGGGCTGTGACTATTAATCATTGCCTGGCCAAAGTAGTCTCTATGAAATGTTGAGAGAATGAATACATGGCCTGGAACCAGATCTTGGAAGGCTGTGATAATCCAGCAAAATGATTCTGTGCTATCCTCAGTGATATCCACTGTGGGGTATGCAAAATGACTCAGTGGGGTTCACAGAGAAAATACTAGAATTGCTATGTATAGTTGGTCAAAAATTAGCAATGAAAAGAAACTTCTCTAATATTATATATGAACTGATAGTGACACATGCATTTAATTTATAAATACATATATATGAGAGGGGACTGAAAA